>NC_047667.1:34050011-34350011 GCF_011762505.2 Arvicanthis niloticus
TTTGGTAAATATTGGTGACAGAACATAAAGTCTGAGAAGAAGAAAAAACTAAAACTACCAATATTTCAAAAAATACAAAAATATGCTTGATTATATTGTGAATGAACCAAAGTACTGTATGCAAAATGAATAATGACAATGAAGACACTCATCAAGTGATGATTAAATGGGTTTAAATGTAGTCAGAGAACTCTGTGCACACTGATGCTGCTTCTTTTGAAGAAAATTTTAAATAAGTGAAATCATAAGAATTCTAGTGCTGGAGAGAAGCAAAGCAGCTAAGAATCCATTTGCTCTTCTAGAGGACCCACATTTGGTTCACAGAAACTACATTAAGATGCTCACATGCTCCTGTAACTCTACCTCCAGGGGCATCTTATTTCTCTGACCTCTATGAGAACCAATACTCAGCACATATTTATAGACAGACATACACAATTAATATTTAAATATATCTTTATTTTTTTAATTATCTGATTCTAAATTATCTCTTTTATGTGTCCCTGTAAGAGAGCTTCAACTTATCCATTGCTGTATATTTCATAAGTATACCAAGTCTCTTTAATAATGCTCCAAGAGTGAAGGGAGACCTACTATGGGATATAGATTGGAATTGTTACCTCAGTCTTGGAAGAGGTACTATATTCAGTTTTATTTGAAAAACGAAATCTGTGGATGCAAAATAACAAATTCTTTCACTTTATAAAAATATTGAGGAAACTCTGCAATTCCATTCTTTTTTCCTCATATTTAATTTTTAATAATATGTAATCTCACGTCTATATTTCAGAACTTAGAGTTATATCTTTGTATGTTGGGGATGTGTTGTCTTCAAATCATACCTTTGGTATAATTTTAGAATAATGCATGTCATTAAGACATTTATAGGATTCTAAAACATCAGCTTTGACATTGACATGACAAGATAAAAAACAGTGAAGGAATTTCTGTTTTATCCTAGCTACCTTGAATTTCATTACTACCATCACTATTATAACCAATAAAGTAGCACTGAAAAAAGTGAGTTTCCTTAAATCTACACCACAGATTATGGAGAAAAATCCCAAAACTACAATTAAAATCACGATAAGGGCTGAATAGAGATCAACTTGCTAAGCACCTAACATAACTAGAGGAAGCCTAGCTGATTTATACTGCAGTATAGTATAGAATGCAGAAAAAATAGAGTTCTTAAAAGAGAAGAAGGAACATTGTTGAAACAAGAAGACAGAGGGACAATGGAAAGAACTAAACACCAAGGTCCATCAGCATAAATGTATTATTCAAAGCTAAACTACGTAAAACTATGACACATGGAACTGAAACCATCCAATTTTTTGCCAGCTACCAACCATAGCAGACCTTTATTGCTCTAGTACGCATTGCAGCTGCCATGGGGTGGGTGAGTCATGAAACCATGAGGAATAGCCAAGTGGAGTTAAGAATGGCCTAGATGGGACACGGCAAGCTATAACATGGGATAATTAGCAGGGAAGTAGACATAATGTAACAAGTAGATATCTGCACAGCTCTAGTGCTGATTAAGGCTTATTATAAATATCAAGGTTGTGTGTTTATTATCTGGGAACTGAATGATCTAGAGTGGGATGGAAATCCAGATTGGAGATTTGTACTAACCCAGAAATTTTAGAGGAAATAGGGTATATAATGAATTAATGAGACCTAGATTAGGTTAATGCCCAGAACCCACGTACAAAGAAGTTGGTATTGGGGTATACTTGCAATTACAAAACAGGTCAGTAAGATTGGCTGACCAGTCAATATATGGGTACCTATCCCAGTCGTGCATGACCATACAAGATAAAGCTTGACAGGGATATTGCCCCTGGAAAAGAGCCGTAGAATGTAGAATGCAGGCCTCCACAAGTGTTGAAGGTTGCTAGGTGTGAAACTTACTTGTATAATAATGTACATAATTTACTTTATGGGTCCAAGAGGGAGGGTGTCTCCAATGTCAAGTAATTATCATTATAATATCAGCAAAATGATAAATGCTGTGATGTTCAGGAGAGCCCTTAGGGGTGTAGAAAAGAACTCTGAAAACATGAGTTCAAAAATGAATAATTTTTCAACTATGCAAAATATTAGGATGTAATATGACTTATATAAGGTATTTCATGGTCCTAAAAGAACAGAAGCAGATATACTATATGAGTCAGCTTGGCAGAAAAATATTAAGGAAGGAGATAAAGAGATTTAGGGAGTGGTGATTTCTGGCAAAATCCCACCCAGCTGAGTTTATTGTCTGTGCTTACAAAGGCCATCAGATCTCTGAATTCATTTCCCTGTCAAAAAATGTACTTGCTGTCTTTTTCTAAAAATGAAAGGGCTAAGATTATAAAATCATGAGATAATCAAAAGGGAACCTGGCATAGAAGATTGAATTGATATGTAAATACAAGACTGGACTTTGGTCTGCAAGAGCTGAGCTATCTTTATGAACTGTCCGGAGAACCCAGTAGAAACAGAACACAAAGCTGTCATCTTGTACACCATGACTAATTTTCAATCATTCTTTTGTCACCGCGAAATACCTCTTCCTCAGAAACCCTGAATAAGATAAGTTTGGACCTTGATTATATCTGGACAGCTGGAAGACAATGAGAGATTCTGCTCTTTGTGTGTGTGTGTGTGTGTGTGTGTGTGTGTGTGTGTGTGTGTGTGTGCGTGTGTGTGTGTACTTTAGTGAAATGAACAGAATCATGCTACAAGGTATCACAATGCTCCCCAATCCAGAAACTATGTTTTTCTTTCTTTCTTTCTTTCTTTCTTTCTTTCTTTCTTTCTTTCTTTCTTTCTTTCTTTCTTCCTTCCTTCCTTCCTTCCTTCCTTCCTTCCTTTCTTTTAGATAGATAGATAGATAGATAGATAGATAGATAGATAGATAGATAGATAGCATTCTGTCTAAACTCCACCCTACCTTTACCTGGCAACAGCCAGATATGCTGCTGCCCACAGTTACCTGGCAACAGCCAGGTAGGCCTGGCCCATTATAAAATGGGCTGCTTGCCCCTTCCTCTCTCTTTCTTGATCTCCTGTTCTCTTGCCTTTTTGCTCCCCCTCTGTCTCCTTCCCCCTTCCCCCTCTCTCCATGTGCTCATGGCCTGCTTCTACACCTCTACAGTCTCTCTCCTTTTTTCTCTCTGTCTCTCTGTCTCTATGTCTTTCTCTCTCTCTCCCTCTACTACCATCTTAACTCACTTCCCCATGTCCTGAATAAACTATATTCTATACTATACGGTATGACTGGTCCCTCAGGGGAAAATGATGCCTCGGCTGAGTTATCCCCTTCTACCATATCTCACCATACACCCATAACAAATATTCTATATTTCTTTATATTTTTATAAACACATCATATATATATACACATTTGTGTGTGTGTGTATGTGTGTTTGTTTTGTGTGTGCATGTCTGGGTATATGTGTGTGTGTTCCATTTCTGTGAGTTTTTAAATTATAAGATTTTTTTCATTTTTTCTTTTGTATGTGTAAGAGATTATTTACCAAATTAAAGTAAGCTTATTAGTGGCTTCAAGCATGAAGAAAATTATATCTCCTTTCATAAAAGCTATTAGCTTTCCAACAGTCCTCCAAGAGATAAAAACTAGACTGAGAAACAATCTAATTTTTTACCAAAAGAAGATCAGTCAAATATACTCATACTAGTCTATTCACATACTAATAGAAATCAAATCATGACAAAACCAAAAATTGTTGCATTCTAGACCACAAACACATCTCAAATTTATTTGTCAAATCAATGAATAAAGACACAATGGAATACACACACTGCAAGATTAAACTTATAAAATAATGTCTAAGAAATTTAAATTATGGTAACAGAAAGCAGAAGTTGCCTGTGGTGAAGGAAGAGAATAAGAAGAAAAGGTCTTCTCAGGGACATGGACATGTTCTAAAACGTAGTTATAAAAATAATCATACAACCTGCCAAATTCACTAAAATATAAGTGTGTATTTAAAAATGTATAATCTATGTTGGTCTCAGCAAATCCCTTTCAAGATTTTTAAATATGAATTTACATGAGAAAAGCCGGGTTATATACTGTGTCACTTGTAAAGGACCTAACTTTCTGTTTCCAAAATGCAGATAGCAACAGTTAAAACTAGTTTTAGTTTTTTTTTTTTTAAAAAAAAAAAAAAAAAAAAAAACCAAAGAAACAATCACAAAACAAAACTATTTAGCGCATTGTTATTTCACAGAAATTATGTTATTTTCTATTTTTTATGTGCATTTGTGTTTTACGTGTATCTTTGCCTATACACTGCATGTGTGACTCTTGCCTGTGGAGGGCAAAAGAGGGTGTTGGATCCCATGGAACTAGAGTTACAGGTGGTTGTGAACTACCATATCTAATCTACCATATTATAAAGTAGAAAAGCAGCCAGTGCTTTTACATGCTAAATAACAGTGTCTCTCTCTCTCTCTCTCTCTCTCTCTCTCTCTCTCTCTCTCTCTCTCTCTCTCTCTCTTTATTTCTCCATATTTCTCTTCTGCCACATTGTGGCATTTGGCTATATAACTGGGATCCTCAGGCTTGCATGTCAGTGACTCCACCTTCTGAGCCACCTGTCAGCCCAACTTTAAATTAGTTTATATAGGTTCTAAATTTTTCTATGTACCACAGTGTTTATTTTAATCTTTATTCCCTACACTTTCTTTATTTTTATAGCATACAAGATGGTTGCTTTATTTTTATCATATCTGAGAACAATTGCTAGTCTTTTCTAGGTGTTTGCTTTTTGAGCACTGAGTGTTCTACTGAGTGCATTTTTATATCATTGTGAGTTTCAAATAATTTAATCTTTTGTAAGGTGTTGAAGCATTTCAACAGGCTCGCATCTCTAAAATGGAAGTCACAATTTGTACATATATTCCAAAATCTGAAAAAGCAGAGTTTATGACTAATTTGGACAAAAGAAAGCAATAACAGAAGCTCAGTGCATCTTACCTCTCAGGAATGTTTATTTTTTTTCCTGTGTTTCCCTGCATGCTTTACTCTCCTTATGCTCTAAGGTCTTTCTTTATCATTTGTGTTTGTCTTTTTATTTTGTTTTCCCATTGTTCTTTTTAGGTCTATTTTTTGCATCTGGGCCTGTTTTACTCTACAACTGATGTTCAAATTTCTTCAAAGGTATTCTAGGTTTCCTTATAAAGAAAATGAAAGCAAGTAGCATCTAGATTGTGGAAAGAGTAGATTGTAACAGAAAGTGGGTTTCAAATCTTACAAATTAAGTATGTTAACAAAAGGCTAGATTTGCCCTTTGTTATTTACACTCATTGATACTGCAGATGCAATTCATGAAAATGGTTTTTCTTCACTAGAAACAAAATCATAAAAAATCATAATTGAATAACAAGCAAATCAAAAACAGTACTGAGATTTTCATACATATATCTACCATAATAGTTTTATATTCTCATATTTCTCTATAAATATAAATAAATATACTTTTACAACTTCAAGCAATTCTTTTATTATTTGTTCATCACTATAAGTTTTTTTTTTTTTGCAAACTTTTTCTAACCATTGTTTTAATGCATATATTAAAAATAGACCATGTTCTAAGGGTTTTTGCTTTTCTTATAATAAAGTTCTAAGAACCTCTGGTTTCTAATATTGAAAACATAATGTGCTTGATTCTTTAGAAAGAAGTTATGTTAAGAATATACATTAATGCAATAGTAAAAGTCAAAAAGGATACTGAACACATTAAATACACTTCTGTTTTGATACATTTAGAAATTGAAGTCTTAGTTAATAGAAGAAACTATGTATTCAAACTATAGTATTTCACATATATTTTCTAGTGATCTTGAAAACCACTATACTGAAAAGGCTCATAAACAAGTACATACATTTGGCAGACATAACATAAAATGGTTAAGCTACCATGATGAGTAGTGTCACTGAGTACAAGCAGAAATAGTGAATTGCTTTTGTCTAATAAAATAAAGTTTGGCCAAATAACATTCTTTTGATAATATTATATTTTGTGGTACAGTGTTGTGTTCTTGTCATGTTTACTTTCCATGGTTCTTCATCTTACTCATCCAGAGAAAGATATCTATCTTCTTGAAATTCAGTAATCAAAACCATTTTGTAAATTGCTGCAGAATTTCTCCCAAATATGTTATATATTCCTTGAATATATATAATTCCTTGTATGTCTCCCATGTCACTGTGATTTCCCCTTGGTCACACTCTCACTTTCTGTGTGGTAAGTCATAGATGCTGAGTATATGGAAGAAAAACATTTGGACAGTTTCATACTGGTTACATCTTGTAAATTTTGTTTTTTTGACATCCTAAGATGAGATGGATATTCAGAAAAAAAGAGCCTTTTATCTTCATGCTTTGGTCTCCTTAGAATATGTGTTTATTATTTTTCATAGAAAAAGCTGAGAGGAAACAAGATAGCTGGGTGTGTGCCTCTTAAGAGATTTTCCTCTGTTATTTCTGCTTAGAGCTTTTAGATTTGAAATGCCTGAGTATGCAGCTGTTCTTGGTTGGGCACCTGGGTGTCTGAGCATGTCAATATGTAAATATTTCTTCCCCAGACACATATGCGATTCTATCAAGAGAAATGTTGAAGAAAACTATTTGTAACCAATCTCTTCCACAACTTCTAAAACAAGAATTGTATATTTCAATGTGTAAAGATGGAATTAAGAAAACCCAGAGCATAATCTACAGGCTCATTTGCCTCAGAATCTTAAGAACTTCTGCCTTCAGGTTTGCCATTGTCTATCAGCAGTCTATGCAGAGAGGAATGACAAGTAATTTTAGGGCATTGCATTGGGAGCTGCTAACTGACTGCTATTTTCTGCACATTGGTAAGTAAAACTTATTCATGGGTTTCTATTATAATTGTATATTTTAATAACTCTATTCCCAATAATTTTGTTATACTTTTAGACTCTCAGTATCAACATCCCATCTGTTGGCTAAACCCTCAAATCTTTTCAGGAAACATTGTTTAGTAAAAAAAAAAATTTATTCCCAAGTAATATTTTTTGTTGAGATAGGACCTCGGTATGTATCCCTCACTGGTCTGTGATTCCTCACCTTTTATCTTTAGCCTCAGAAGTCCTCAGGTTACAGGTATGAGGAGCAATCTGAAGATTTCCTAACAAAAGCTTTTGTGTTAGCACTATTTGATCAAGTTACTTCCCACACATGCCTGTCACACCATTCTCTCAGGAACTTTCTTATGCTCCTACAAACATAGCCTTGTCCACCAGTTTTTCTTGGTCTTAGCTTTCCTTTCTCTTCCTCTGAACTTCAAAACCATCAGATAAAATATAAATTCTGGTTTAACTGCTTCTTGATTTTCATGGTACTATACTCAAGGTACAGCTTGTGCCATGGGTGAACTTCCTTACTCATATGAAAAATTCATTAGAATAAATAACATATATTATGCATGTAATCTGTTCATTATTTTCAGTCCCAATTGGAATATCCCAATATTTCTTCTCAGTGCCAACACATAATCTATTATCTCCTTTTATTAAAAAAAAAAAAAAACAGTACTCCAATTTATAAACAAAAAACTAAGATTATACACTGAAGTCTGTTCACTCAAGACTGACAGACATATTCAGAATATCAAAAGGAGCTTTATAACTACACCCACAAAACATCTGAGGTATGAGTTCTGAGCTTCCTGTCATCACTCTTCAGAAGTTTGCTGGGAATGACTGCTCTGTGACTTTACCCTGATGATTTATTGCTCAGCTTGTCCTAGCTTTATAACCATCTTTATGGTTACCATGTCAACTTAAGGCACATGCTCCCTCAGAATGTTGACCTCTCTAGGATCTTTCATTTATGAAACTTTTTACATAAACATTTTTTATTAAAATTACTTTTACTTTCCTGTCATGTTTTTATCACAGAACCTTGCATCTGCTGGCAGAATTGTACTAGTATTTCCCATATTTTTTCTATATAATAGTGATATCTTAAATAATACTTTTTATTTATTTTTTTCTCACTAGATTTAATTTTTATTGGTTCAGAGACATTTCATCTAGTTATTCAGTTTCTTTGGTACTGCTAGATACATTGATGGCACACAGTAAATATTTGGCAACTGAGTGGAAGACACAGTTAACACCAGTAACAGTGACTAAGCTGTCAAACTACACAGTGTTCTAAAATTTTTACGTACATCTGTTTATTTAATTATTGATACTACTTGAAACATGAAAACTTATTTTCATTTTATAACTGAGAAACTAATGTTTTGATAATCTAATCAACTTGATGGTTTTTATATGTAACATTCATTTATAAGCTGAAAGTTAGAAAGTATGAATTCTAAGCTTTTGAGTTTCTAAAGCAAATCCTTATAAACTGATTTATAGAGGCAAAGACAAGAATCATACATGCCACTCTATTCACTATAAAAATTGATGGAGTTTTTCTACTAGCATACCTGTACAAGTAAATATTATGATCTTGAAACTTGATGAGAAGATGTTCACAGAGAACAACAACTACCAAAATGTCTAATGGGAATTTATATCTGAACATTGATGGTTATGAAAACTAGTCATTGCAATATTAAACTTAATTTTTGGCATAATAAAATATATTGTAATATTCTCTTATTCTTTAAAATTGAGAATAATTTTATAAATTTAAGTGACTGACTAACTACCTGAAAAAAATGAATTGTCCCTGATGGATACCAGATGGGATGTTTAATGAAAGTCCTTGGTTTTCTTCGTCAAATTACTGTATATCAATGAAATCAAATAAATGATTGTATGCAACATTATATGAAAGTAGTTTTATATAGTTTTATAGTTTATGATTGTTGAAGTTCTTATCAGTCTGCCTTTTTGCATTGTCTTCTGATTGCCTGTAAATTGGTAGATGACAACACAGCATGAACATATTTGGGAGTGAATTGTTACATTACCAGTTAGGATGGCAAAGGATGACTTCAGGATCGGTTTTAGACTTTCATAATAAACAACTCCTATGAGAACTACCCTAATATCCCATGAGGACCTCTTTAATGTTTTCTGAGGATAACTACGCTAACACTCTCTTGACCACATCTCTGCTATCACACTGCAAACAAACCAGCCAATATCTGAGTATTGGGATATAATACATATTTAAATTATAACAATTGTGTCTATAAGAACTATGATAACTCTATTTTAAGATGTTTAAACACATAACAATAAAAATTAGAGAACAAATTAACTTACAGTTCTTAGAGTTAAAATGTTAGCATAGTCTTTGAAAATCTTTGAGAAACAGCTGAAACACTTCTAATATTAAAGCTTTTTTCTGCCCAAGGGTTCCCCAATAAATAATCTTATGATGTACTTCAAATTTCAGAAAAGGGGGTATTGAGGCAGGAGGCAAAGAAACAGGACAAAAACAAAAGGACATAGACTAAATCAAATAATATGCCAGTTCTTTTATAAGGTGAAAAATATTCATAGCCCTATAGCTAAAGTAACTAACAATAGAAACAGAAGATATAAGGAATAAAATTAGAAATAAAAGGAAATGGATACAACAGATTGCGTTAGAATACAAAGTACCACTAGGGAATATTATGTAACCATATACTCTGAAAAGCTGGAAGATAGAGAAGATATAGAGAAGCAACTGTCACTTTTCCCCAGTCTGTCAGATAAGCTCTTTGGATTAGTTTTACTGATCTAATTTTAATACACCTATGTTATCCTCTTATCTCAATTTATTCTGATCAATATACCGTGCTGTGTCTTTGTACTCCCAGGGATAAGTTATATATCAATCTTCAGTATTGGTGGTTTCAGACATGTGGTGCCGTTCATGTATCCATCAAGATATAGAAAAAGAGATGTGTAGCTTGTTCTTCTTGTAGGTCTTTTAACAATTGGATCAGGGTCTGTCTCTGACTCTGTTACCTACATTTGGATCCTTTTGCTCTAGCTGGGGTGTCTTATCTTCAGTGGGAGAGGTTATACTTATTCCTGATGAGACTTGATATACCAGGGCAGGTTGGTAGCCATGGGAGTGGCTTCCCTTCTCTGAGGAGAAGGGGAGGGGGAAAAAGGAGAAGAAAGTGTGACAGTGATACTGTAAGGAGAAGAAGGAGGGTGGGCTGTGGTCAGGATGTAAAGTGAATCCATAAATAAATTAATAAATTAATTCTTCTCACATGTATCCTGCACTTCACTTGGGTAGCATAGTAGAGCTTGCCCTGATAGCGTCAGTATGGGAGAGCTAGCAGGCTGAACAACTCAGCTCCCACACAGGCCCAGATCCAGGCTCTGAGTTGGCCCTCCCCCACATCACCCCATGTATTAGCTGCATGAGCTCAGGAAGTATCTGCTGTTTTTTCAGATTAAAAGCTGAAGGATCTCCATAACCAATGACAACTACAGTATATACAAAAGAAGTCCTGGTGAATATCCAGTTTTCATAATGTAGCAGAAGCTAGAGGCCTTGAACTAGGCAAATGCCTCATTGGAAAAAACAATTACAAGTAAGGCTGTTTGGGCAAATGGATATACTGTGTGGTATACTATGACACACTACAGGTTCTATTATTGATTGATTGATTGATTGATTGATTGATTGATTGGGATGGGCAATTACAAGGGCAAAAGGCAAAAATGAAGTGACAAGAAGATGAGTGGGACCTGGCTGCATGATGTGAAATTCATAAAGAATAAATAAAAAGGTTTTAAGAAAAGAAAAGAAGCCAATGATGTTGGTCATGATACACAAGTTTCTTTGAGGCTTTGGAAAGACCCTTCCTAGCTTTATGCAACATTTATTTTAAATTCTTTTTACATAGGTTACATACCAATCCCAGTTTTCCTTCCCTCCTCTTCTCCCAATTTGGCCCCACATCCCCTCTCCCCTAGATCCACTCCTTCCCTTTTTCTCTTCAGAAAAGGGCAGGCCTCCCAGGTATATCAATAAAATAAAATAAAAATGGCATATCAAGTTGCAATGAAACTAGGCATATCCTCTTATTTATTAAGGCTAATCTGGGCAAACCAGTAAGAGGAAAAGTGCCCCAAAAGCAAACAGGGAAATTAGAGACAGCCTGTGTTCACACTGTTTATAGTCCCACAAGAACACCTAGTTAACACAACTATAACATGTATGCAGAGGATCTAGGACAATCTATTCAGAATCCATGATTGATGCTTCAGTCCTGTGAGCCCCTATGAGTCCTAGTTCCCTAGTACTAGCCTTGGCTTGGAGAGGAGTTCCTGATAGAAAGGGTGTTTTGCAATTAAAAAAGAAAATCTCTCTGGATAGTTCATCTCTTGTTGATCAAAAGCTTGGTCTTTTATTTACATATCAATTCAGTCATTATCCCACATTCCCTTTTGATTGTCCCATGAGTCAGCATCTTATGACTTCAGCATCTTGATTCTTAGAAAGAGAAAAAAAAAAAGCACATTTGTTTTAGTATTTCAAAAGAATTCAGAGATCTGACTGCTGTTGTTAAGCACAGATAATAAGCTAGGTGTCTGGGACCTTGCCTTGAAATTTTCAGTTCTACTCATCTGGGCCTAGACTTAAAGTCTTATCCCTGGCTGAGCTTAAACTCAGGAATCAACCTGCCTTTGTAAGCACAAACTAAATACTTAGCTGGGTTGGATCTTGCCCTGTGATCATCATTTCCTATCTCTTTATCTCCTTCCTTAGTATCTTTCTGAGAATCTGGCTCACAGTACAGCTGTGTCTTTTTATTTAGACCTGTGAAGTTTCTTCTATAATTTATATTGCATCCTTATACTTTGCATAGTTGAGAAATTATATGTTTTTGAACTTATGCTTCTGAGTTCTTTCTCACAGCCTTATGGGTTGTGCTGAAGGCCTCACTGTTTACCATTTTGCTGAGATATAGGCACAATCTTGACTCCAGGACTTATGCTGCTTCTAGTTTTCATGGATTCATTAATCTTGGAAGAAAGGACATTCCCTGATAACCTTGTCAGGTAAAATATTTACTGCAGAAGGAACATGAAATATATATATATCTTTATACTAACAAGCTTCATGCCCATTTCATGCCCATGGCAAACATAAACACTTGTGGAGTCCCAAACCCTGCTGGTTCTGTTCTAGGGTGAGGACCCATGTGACAAATCGCTGCTATGGCAAAGCCAGACTAGGCACTGGTTAGTTGTGTTTGCATTTATGGTGGTGCCATGACTCCTCTTGCTCCCATCATAATCCTTCTCCCTTTAATGTTTGGTTGTGGGTTTTTGCATCTTCCCCCACCATTTGCTAGATGAAGCCTCTCTGGTGACAATTAGGCTTTTATGCTCTAGTCTACTGAAGACCCCCAAACTCGGGAGACCCTTACTCAAGTCTCGGGAAGTCGCAACCACCCACAAACTCCAAGACAATGTACCTGGATGCAATCAGCAGAGGTTTATTAGTGAAGAGAGCTGGCAGCCAGTGGTCAAACTGCACACTCTCACAGGAGTAGAGTTTGACAAAGCCAGTCAGTCTGAGGAGGGCTTTTAAAGGGAAAAACCACAAGCCAGAGGAGTGGGAAGGGGGGTGAGGGGTTGTCAAGGATACATAACATAAAAATAGTGGAATATTTCAGAGGAACCCACCCCAAATGATTTAGAGCCATGTGAAAATCACTCTGCACACTCATTCTTCTCAAAAATGTGGTTTTACTATATCACTGTGCCCTACCCTGTCATTACCAACTATTTCAGGTTAACTATTTCTCATTTGTCATAGCCCCACCTAGATGACTTGTATCTTTTTCTGTGGTCAGGAATGTGTCTTCTTGCTTTGGGCCTTTCCCACCCTGAGGCTTGAGGAATGTTAATCTAGCAAGTGTCCTCTGATTCAGGGATAATGTCCTCCACCTGGAATGTGTCTTGGGCAGTGACAGTAAAGGCCTGAAATCTTATATCCAGTTCCGCATTCTGGAACCTGCACTCTTTCTGTTCAGGTCTAAGGGCAAAGAGAAAGCCTGCATATATTTCACAAAATGGTCTTTATACTTTTTCACTCTACACTACAAGTATAGCAAAGTATCATTGGAATCATTTCATTGACTTTTTTTTCTGGTTGTGACAGTTTCTATCCTATGTTTCTATCCTATCCATTCTCTGGTTCCTGGTCTTCCAGGCAGTGTCAGGCATGGGGCCCCTCTCATGGCATGAGTCTCAGGTTGACTAGCTACTTGTTAGCCTCTTTCGGAAGTTTTAAGGCACCTTTACCCTGGAACATTTTCAGATAGGACAAATTGTTGGTTTGCAGTCTTGTGGATGGTTGTATTGGTCCCTCTCTCCCTCTACTGGAAACCTTGCCAGGTTTCAGAAAATGGCCTGTTCAGATTCTTTATCCCTGGAATCTTCACCAGGGTCACCCTCATAGATTCCTGAGATTTTTCATTGCACTTGTTTTCAACTTCCCTTCCCAAAATTTCTATCTTATTCTAACCCAAAAAAGGAAAGAACGGAGTTGGAGATCCCCAATAGCTGGAGCAAGCACCATACATTGAAGAAGCTCTTGAAAGATCATGTGACTCATTATGAAATAAATCTTGTTAAAAATAGTAATACCAATGTCTAGATGAAATAAAGACAACTTCTGAATTTGATGCCACTCCCTAGGCATCCCTGAAGACATACTGTGTTGCTTGAGAACTGCCTTAGTCTCAGTTTTTCTTTTCCTATCTACAATGGAGCTTTGACTGTAAGTGAATAGAGACATACCACTTCTTCTTTTAGCTTGCAGTTAGAGTAAACAAACAAACAAAATGCTATTTTTTTGTGAACAGCAGAATTATCTACATAGTTATTGTGAACCATGATCATATACTAAGAAGAAAATAGAAAAGTTTATTAATATTAGATGACTTCTTAAATATTTTATTTTATTTTAAATATTATATTTTACTAAAAAGTGCAATCAACTTCTTTAGATTCCAGATGCTCATCAGAGGAATATGTCTCCAGAAAGTATGTTGAAGATTATGTTAATCTCACAAGCAATCACAGAAAAGTTTTTGCATTGGTAGCTCAATGTAGAAATGATACTTTGTAAAATTATATCTTCTCACCTGACTCTATGCTTGCTTTGCCAACTTGATTTTCTTTCTGAGACTTTCTTTCTTAAACATTTAAAAATCAACTGATGCATATTGATCTTCGTAAAGATTTTGAGGTATACTCAAAATTAATGACTCAAATCACTCCAAGTTTTTGTCTTCTGTTATCATTTTGCTATTTTTAGCTAGCTATAGAATAATGAAAATGGGTTGAGAGCCTACCCTCACCTAAGGTTTGAGAGCAAATGCTGACACATAGCACTCCAACATCAACTTCATCAGCAGCAAGAGTGGAGATAATTTTTGCCCAAGAAAACTCAGCATTTTGAGTTGCTACTCATAGCACACTTATAACTTATTTTTTTTAGAGTGCAACAGTGTTAGTGTCAATGTCATCATCCATCAGTAAAATGCAAGCTACTACAGAATTCTAACTACACCTGCCATTCACAAACACAGCATTCATAGTGAAATTGGCTTGAAATTCCCCTTTATTTATTTTGTTTTGATTTTTTTTGAGAAACTCTCTTTCTTTATTGTGTTTTTGTGTGGTTTAGGTATCATAGTAACTGTGGCTTCAGAGGGTGAATTAAGTAGTGTTCCTTCTGTTTCTATTTTGTGACATAGTTTGAGGAGCATTGGTATTAGCTCTTCTAGAAGGTCTGGTCAGATAGAGGACTGACATCCAAAACCTAAAGAAGATAGACTTCAAGCAACAACAACAAACAATTAAGCAAACAACACACACACACATACACACACACACATACACACACACACACACACACACACACACACACACACACACACACACAAAACAGATAACCCAATTTTAAAATGTGTTACAAAACTAAAGAGAATTCTCAACTGAGGAATCTTGAGTGGTCGAGAAGCATTCACTGAAATGTTCCAGACCCTTAGTCATCAAGTAAATACAAAACAAAATGAAGCTGAGATTCCACCTTACACTAATCAGAATGACTAATATCAAAAACTTAAGTGACAGTAGATGTTGGCAAGGATGTGGAGAAAGAGGAAAACTCTTACATTTCTGGTGTCATTGCAAATAGATAAAAACCACTCTTAAAATCAATTTGATGGTTCCTCAGACAACTGGAAATATTTCTACCTGAAAGACATAGCTATACTGCTCCTGGGTATATGCCCAAAAGATGCTCTACCATACCACAAAGGTACATGCTCCACTATGTTCATAGCAGATGTATTCATAATAGTCAGAAACTGGAATCAACCCAGATTTTTTTCAACCATCTGTATCCATTGATACAGATTTTCTGTGTCAATGGATACAGAAAAAAAAAAATCTTCTTTTAGAACTTAGCATACTAATATGGCATGATGTTCAGTTTCTGACAATCCCAGTTTGTCTTTCTTCTCTTTTGTGCCCTTTATCATAGAAGTCAATGATGTTTTGAGAAATATAGAAACTTATTATGTAGAAAACTATAAATACTGCCTTAGGTTATCTGAAGTGAAATGTTCATTTCATTGTTTTAATTCTAGCCCTGGATCCTTTTCAATAACCTTAAAAAAAAACTTTTTAAGAACCAGGAACTCATGGGTTTTATTTTAACATACTTTGTTTTTATGAAAACATACTGAAATAGTTGACATCTGTAGAGCAATTTAGTTTCAAAGTTGTTTAATATTTGCCTTGGCCAGGTCTAAGGAAAAATATTTATAAATAGTATTGCCAATATAAATGAGGAAATCTGATTTAAATTTTATTAATTTTACTCATAATTTAATAATTTTTAATTTAAAACATGTTGTGTTGACTGAAATTGTGTCTAGTGCATATTAATTAGCATGTTTTATTTATATTTATAGCTTTCTTGTCATGAGAACCTGTATATATCTATTTCTGTACATTTAGTCTGAACTCTTGTATTCTTTGACCAATATCTTCTTATTTTAATCTAGAAACCATCCATCAGGACCTAGGAACCATAATTCTGCTCTATGGTGTCATAAATATAACAGCTTAAATATGATACATAACATGAAACAATGCAGGCTAGTTGTTTGCTTGTTTGTTTATTATTTGTTCTTGTTTTTGTTTGTTGAAACAGTGTTATTTATATAGCCCTGACTGTCCTCGAACACAATCTGTAGAACAGGCTGGCCTCTAACTCAGAGATCTCCCTACCCCTGCTTCCCAAGTGGAGGGAAGCTTAGCTATTTAATCTACTTATTTATTTATATTTTTATTGTTCAGAATTTTTCCCTTCATCGTGTGTTCTTGTTACATCCCCATTGTCTCAAATGATTGAATTAATTTTGAAACAATAAAAGATAGATGATCATGAAAGCATATCATTTTATATAATATATAACATTAATATATTATATATATTATTATATTATATATAATATATACCTTTATTTTTGATGATAAGCTAATAATACAAGAAAAGGTAGGGGGACATTACAACTAGCAAAAACAGATGAAGAAAACTTAACAGAAATTCTCATGAAAAAATATAAACATCTAAATGAACAAGTAACAGTTTGCATGTATCTAGTAGATTATAAAATTCCTTGAAAGGTAAAAATACTATTTTCTAGTTGATTACTTTTATTCCTGGGATTTCAGTTGTCTTTCATATTGATCCATAAAAATCTGAAGAGACATCAATGATCTTTCAGCTTCTAGCTGGTGACTTTTTTCAAGTGAATATTTTATCTTTTTGATCTATTTTCTCTTCTCATAGAAAAGATGTTAACATCCATTTTTGATGTTTTATTGGTATGTGGCTATACATAGGTGTGTGTGTGTGTGTGTGTGTGTGTGTGTGTGTGTGTGTGTGTATTTGTGTGTCCAGAGGCTCTGGGCATAATCTAATAGCAAAATTGTTATTAATAAGGTGAAAAGCAAAGTGAACTATAATGAGGAATATAAAGATGAGGAAGAACAATATGTGACAAGATGAGAAAGTCGATTATGTATCTGCTTTTGAGTTTGCAAGTTCTCATTTATATTATTAAGAGGTTACACACTAAAAATGGAACTAGAGCAAATGAAGTGTATTTTCCCTTGGTGTAACAGTTATACGGTAATGAGAGGCAATAAATGTGAAGAATAACATTAAATGAATAGAATACTAAATGTAACCTAGCCAGTACGTGTTTGTTCTTTCATGTTTGCTATTTCTAAAAAATGACCTTATGATAAAGAATATCTGTAAAATTTCTTTATAAATTTTCTCACAGCAAGAAATAATTGATACTTGAGTCCAGCTGCATGGATGAACAATGCAAGCACTATTTCATTCAATTTTTAGAGTAACCCAGGAAAGTATTTTATTCATAAAAATTGAGATACAGGTGATTATATTACATAAAGGAGATAGCTCAGCTGAAGAACATCCATATTTTCTCTGTTTTAAAATAAAGTTTAAAATACTATAGCCAAATAATGCTCCACTGAGTGTCAGAAAGGAAACATGTCATTCATGAGAGTTTCATTTCTAAGACAGTGTATCCTCCCAGTAATATTTTTAACTTTTCATTTTTGTAATCTTATAACATGCCTTTCCTACCCACTCTATATCTTATTATAGGAAGTGAAAAAATAAAACTTAACTTGGCAGCCTTGCCCTCAAACCATGTTCTGTAATTTTCATTCATTTGCCTAGGCTTACTTAAAATCTCCTTGGCAATTAATCCAGAACAGATCCCCGTCTTCCAAAACACTAGTCTACTACAAATATTACAATAGCTTGGGTGACTCAATACATGCTTAGTATATTAATCCATTTTCTTGAAACATTTTGTTTTATCCAGCTCAGTGTTCTTCCACCTTTTCTTAGGGTATCCAATTAACCATTTATACTTGTGAAACACTGCCAGGATCAAAGGCATACTGTGTCTCAAAATATCAAATATAATTTAACACATTTCCATATAATTTATTTCTACTATTTAATGATTCTGAAATGCAGAATTGTGGCCTCTTTTAGCTACTCTTTATTTCATTGGCTTTCTTCAATCTTTAAGAAAGAATTGGAAATAAAGTTGATAGTTCTAACAGCAACATAAAAGGCTACAGGTATATAGTATGTGGCAAGTATACTGTAGACTGTCTTAAAATAAGACATTTGAAAATTGTGTCTTAAGATTACTACTAGAAAAACACTTAAACTTTAGAATTTCTGTACTTATATTATCTCAGTATACTTATATGACTTTTATTAAAATTGATAACAAGCTTAAATATTTTTTGCCATGCTCATTAAAGTAATAAAATATAAAACTGCTTTTCAACTGAATTTGAAATTATTTAAACATTTAAATCATCAATTATGAACATGTTATTTTATAAACTAACTCTAAATTAAATAAATATATATATGTATACTGTATGTGATATATGCGCAAGCTTATTATAATGAGAAGGCTAGGGTAATTCCATGACAGGCTTCAAATTGGCACTTAAGAGACTAGTCCTAAATCTCTGCTTCCAAGAACTGGTCAATTCCAGGCAGGTCCAGGCTTCAGAAGCTGCCCTACCTCCTGGCCTTAGGCAAGGACAGTGGGTCAGAAACAGTTTCCAGACTTCCTCAGCTACTTCCTCAGGCAAGTTTCCAGATCTCCCCAGCAAGTTTCCTGTTCCCACACTCTGGTGATGAAATGTCTGTAGAGATGGACCCAACAGATAAACATAGAGGTCACCTACCAATGAATTCTCTAATGTACTTTAAATAAGTCATGCAAGCTCACTTGAGTGTCTCTAACTTGGTAATTGGAGACCCGAACATGCTGGACTTGTGCAGAATAAACCACTGTTGATATTTACATACTATTTGAGTCTGGAGTATCATACTGAAGCTAGTCATGAAACCTTACAATATAAAACCTTAAATACAATGTAATCTACCACAATACTCTATATATCACCACATTTATATTTTGTGTCTGATTTTAATTAAGACCAGTAACATTTGTTTGTAAAAAGTAACAAAACGTTGTTCATAAATTTTTAGAATAAGCATACATCCATATATGAATTAATTTTACTTACCTATGGTATAATTTTAGGAAATAGGATGAGGCACTGATCAGATTTATCTTCATCATTTAAGTAGAATTTAGTTTCTCAACCACTTTTTTTCCATAATTATAATTTTAAATTTAAACATCAAAATATGCTAGTTAATCATTGACAAGTTAAGATCATTTGGTTTACTTTCACCAACAAGTGTTCTCTCAAGTTTATTGCTTCTGTTGATTGAAGCATTTTGTCTTTGGTTTGTTTAATTCTATATTGTTTTCTTCATTGTAGATCTCTAAACCACAAGTCATAACACTAGAAGAAGTTGTTTTCCTGTGGATATATAATAGTGCATAGCTGTGTGCATACAACAATGTAAATTTCTTGAAATGTCATATTTTTTCTTTAAATTGGCAAACAGTAAATGAAAAGACTCAATAAAAGACTCAATATGTTTGGAGACCAATTTACGTTCACACAATGCTTGTTGAAATGCAAACTAATGTGTTCCATATAGAAAATGGCAGAATAATGTGCAAATAAAACCTTTCATAACTTACATATTCATTGTTAAAGTACCAATGACTATGTAATTTAAATCTCCAAGTTGTATCTTCATATTGCTCTGTATTCTAGAAATCCAAGCAAAGTGGTCAAAGTCTCTGATGCCTCTCTTAGGCTAATGACTTCGCACTATACCATCATATAATTTTCCCTCAGTGTGAAGCCTTCCTCATGTCTTTGTTCACACATGCCCCTCTCCTTATAAAAATAAATCAAATGTAGTCATTTGCACTGAATCATCCCTTTAAAACTTGACTTCGAAAAATGGTCACTTTTTTTTTATACCTGGCAACGTTTTTCACTATGCTAGTTTCAGAGCATCATAATTCAGCTCTTAAAAGGTGTTTTTAACTCAAATATCCCTCTGTGAATAACTTGTCCTCAAATGTATCTCTAATTATTAAAATTATACATGTGAAAAGAAGGTCAATGCTATACGCAATTTACAACTAAGCTTCATATATTTGAATCTATCTGACTTCCCTGGCAGAAGAGATTGCTACAATAAAATAAATAATGGTGAGGTGCAGTGTGAGTATTAGTAGGCTGTAGAATATGTTTGTGAATAAAATGTAATGAATTTTAGGAAATGCTAACTGTAATAGGTACATAAATATAGATATAGTACCATTTGTCTATGATAAAACAATAAAATAAAAAATAGATTACTATACAAAACATAACTTATTTTATTATTTACATTAACTATTATGCATAATATATTGCAAATAAATGATAGGGTAAATAATATATATATTGTTTATTTTATAAAATAAATACAAGAAAGTTAGAGCTCAAAGCCGTAAATTTTAATATTTCGAATGATGGCTTGAAATGAATTGAAAACTTAACTGAGTTTAGAATTATTTAGGAGATTGCTGAAGTACTTTCTAGTATATATGTGAAAGATTTTAGAGAGAAACCTAACTGAGGAAAGAAAACCCAGTCTTCATGTAAGTAATTTCATCCCATAGACTAAGATTCCAGACCAAATAAGAGAAGAAAATGTAGAGAGCCAGGATTCACCTCTACTCTCATTGTGGTTCCTTTCAGCCTTTGCCTTATAGTCCAATGAAGCTGGGGTTTATTCTAGACAGAGAATGTGACCAAGAACAATGAAGTGAAGTATTAAAAATCATACTCAAAATAAGTTTGTTCTATCTTATATTGCACACTAGTTTACTGTTCAAAATAACAAAAATTTAGCCAAGGTTGGAAATGGTTCTTAGGTATTTCTGCTATTTTATTTTCCCCTGTTTGAAAAAGGTATCTGGCTTCATTATACCACAGTATCTTTAACAAGAGATAAACTTTTTTATTAATAAAAGATTTTTATTATTTTACATTTGTGATTCCAATAATTTTAAAATAAGAAGTAAATAGCTTTGCTTCCTATATAATTTGATTTAGAACAAAACTGTAATTGCCTTTTGGAAGTATCATTCCTTAAAGAGATTATTGAATTTGGATATCACTTTTTTAATGCTACTAACATGCATCATGAATTCTTCTACTTAGTTACATACCCACTAAATGAATATTTAACTGGAATTCTAAGGATTGACATATAAATTCATGTTTTTAATAGTATGCATAAATAAGAGAGAATAAGGACAAACAATTCATTTTAATACAGCATTGTGAAAGCCATATTTTAATTATTCATTTAGGAGAAAGGGTTTTCTCAAAATATTGAGTTTAATTTTATGCATTTGGGGAATAAAGTACAATTTTCATTTTTATTTTAAGAAGTATTAATCTCACAAAAATTTGAATTATACTTCTATAAAGTTTTTATATGTTCTCAAGATAATTCATTTTATAAGCATTCAGAGAAATGTTGATGAAAGGATTAATGAAATTTAATTATGCTTAACAATTGACTTTGGTTATGAAAATCTGATTAAGTATTGAAGGATAAAATGAATCAAGTAGATCGTCTAATTGCTCACCTGTGGACTGTCATCTATATAAGACATAGTTTCTCCCAATTCTTAAAACATAAAATTATTGCCATTCAGGAAATGCTAATGTAATAAAAATAAAAATTTAATTATCTGAATGTCTTAAATGTTTCTTCAATTAAAATATGTGAATTAAGAGTTGGCAAAATCACACAATGTAGAAATTAAAGCAATAATTTGACATACATTTTTGTTACTAAGATTTTCCACAGAATCTTATGAAATTATTTTGTTCTTTCAGAAAATTTAAATGAAATTATGAAAATGCTTAGATTTTTGTCATGAACTTACTGAACTTCTAAAAATCATGTGCAAAGACATTAATATCTAAACTGATAATATTTGGAAATAGGTATTTGGGAAATTAAACTAAGGCAAGATGAGGTCCTGAGTGTGAGGATCTCAATGGTCATGTGATTGTGACTCAATTGTCTTTATTCTCTTTTTATCTATGTCTTAAGTTAATGAGCCAAGATAAATCATATGAAAATATGAGAAATGTTCATTTTCAGGTTGTCAGAAATATCCTTCTCACAACCTGAATCAGTAGGCAATTTGATTTGGGACTCAAAGTCTTGTTATTGAAATAAGCTGACTATGATAATGCAACACCCAAATCTGCAAATCCATTTGTCTTAGGTCAAAGCAAACAATTAATTTCGTACTTTACTTTTTCTGGTTATTATACAATTTGGAATACATAGAATGTTTAAAGGGCTAGTTTAAGAAACAATTTAGTAGACTAATCTACATGTAGTTTTGATAATCTTACCACTGAACTATAGCTATTTCTTTAGTCTAAAGTGTGATTTGGAGGTCAGATTTTCCTTTGTATTACAAGAACTGGAGGTTAAACAATAAATGAGAATATTCCCTGTCCTTAGTAGAAACAGGCTATAGAGACCCATTAGGTCACAGACTTACATGGTAATTATTCTAGGGCAAAACTGAAAGAAGAGTTGAGATAAAGGCCGAGTTAGAGTTAAAATTAGTTGTGACAATTCTTCATTAAAATGGTCATACTTTGGCAATTGAAAAAAAAAGAGGTCATATGATCCTCCAAGGCAACTATTTTGCACACTGGGAGAACAAATAAAATTTTATTTCCATTGGGGTGTAACTTCTCACTTACTGGGTCAGGAAAGTGAAGCTGGCAAGTAATAGCCCTACATCAGAATCCCAGCTTTGTTCTGCCTCCAGGTCACTACATGGCCTCCTCACTTTGCTCCTAAATACCTACACACATTATTGCTTGGCAGTCATACAGAATTTTCACATTCTAGGACAAGGTATTAGTTAATTTCATTCTCAGAATTTATAGAATTATTTTTCTGTAACCTGAAAACTTGTAGAACTGTTGCAATACATTTTTTGGGGTGACCTTTTCTATTAACTTCCAACTTTACTATACACTGACCTGCTTGGTGAACTGTGAGGTCATTGGGAATACTTAGAGGGCACAGGTTTCAAGGATTGCTTATAGGTGCAAAGACTTATAGGAAAGCTACATCACCAAAGAGACCTCTGTGGGTGACAACTCATAAAACTTGTATCAGTAAAATCACATGAACATATTTTACTAACTTTACAACACAATAATTTTCTAATCATAAAGTATTTTTTTCTGCTTACAAGATCTCAGGTAGGAGTCCATGAGTCTTGTAAGTTTTCTAAACATCCAGATTCTCATGAAATTCATTTTTATTTAACATGGAAATTTAATTTGCAGAAAACAGATTCATAAAACATTGAAAAACAAAGGATACTTATGGTATTGAGTTATATGAATGGTATTACCTCTTTTAATAAAGCATCACACAAATATATTTTGATAAAGGAAACAATAATCATAATGTGACTGATTTATACCTCAAATTTTATTTTAAGATATAGTAAAACTTGTATTTTGATAAAAATACTTTAACTGTCTAACTTCATATCTTTGTCTATTGGTGAAATATATTTCAATGAAACTTTAAATACAGTCTTCATGAAAATCCTTTGAGATTGACGGTAAATTATGAAGCCCAAGCTTATAAACTTTTTTTGCAATTATAATCAAAATCTATTATTTATTTATTTATTTATATATTTATTTACTTTTATTGGATACTTTCTTTATTTACATTTTAACATTATTCCCTTTCCCGGTTTTGCCTCCAGAAACCACCTAGTCCATACCCCTTCCCCCTGCTTCTATGAGGGTGTTCCCCCATCATTCACCCACTCCTGCCTCCCCTCACTGGCATTCTTCTACACTGGGGAATCAAGCTTTCACAGGATCAAGAGCCTCTTCTCTCATTGATGCCTGACAAGGCCATCCTCTGTTACATATGGAGCTGGAGCCATGGGTTCTTCAATGGTTGGTGGTTTAGTCCCTGGGAAAGGGATAGTCTGATTGTTTGATCTTGTTGTTCTTCCTATGGGGTTGCAAACCCCTTCAGCTCCTTCAGTCTTTTCTCTAACTCCTCCATTGGGGATCCTGTGATCTGTCCAGTAGTTGGGTGTGAAATCTGCCTCTATATTTGCTAGGCTCTGGCAGAGATTCTCAGGAAGGATCATTTTTTTTCTTTCAACTTTCATTATCTAAGAAAGTAACCTGTGAAAGAGAGAGATGTAAAGCTATTAAGAATTTTTTTTTATAAAATTGAAATGTTAATGCTTGTTTCTAAACATACATAATATGGTAAATGAAGAGCATAGTCTTAAATTTCCCTCCACTGCAAATGTTGCCATTTCTTGGTATTTAAAAGATAATGTCAGATAGATATTTTATTCTCAATTTAATATGCAATAGCAAATGACTTCATTCATTCTTTGAGTAACCTACACTTGCTCTTTTTCAGTATCAGGTTAACATGTCATTGCTTCTGTCAAAGCTTACTTGAATTTACACTGTCCAAGTACTGTTTTCTACTTGAAACTCAGAAAGGTCTCTTAGTATGTTTCTAAGTACTAGTAGACTTTAATGTACCATGCGTTCAACTTAAGGGGACATTAGTTCCATCTATGTATTTTATGTGCAAACATGTTCTGAACGTTCCTATCTATTAAGTGTTGGCACATAGAAAACCTTCACAACAAATAAATCCTTGTTAGGATTTATTCTTGTCTTGCATTTATAGTTTTTCTAATATGTGAATACATTTTTGAAAAATTATTTTCCTCCTTATTTTTACCAAAGTTTGAAAGCATATGGAGAGTGTGAGTGATTTTAATAAAAAAAATCCCAAATGTTTAGTATGTTAAAAAAAAAACATATTTTCTTCTACTGGATTTATGATTCATCAGAGGCTCAGTGAATGTAAGATTAGATTCTCCAGGAACTGAACAAGACTATAGAGGTTGGCTGGCACTAATGGGTTCTCTATGCTCATGTGACGGACAGGATACCTTTTATTCAATTGTCTTATTTTCACAGAGTCATTTTTGTACATAGTTCATATTCATTTTTTCCTGAGGAAATCTGAAACGTGGTAGTTTTAAACCTATGGTTACTTTATTTACAAGTTATCTCCAAATAAGACATTTAATTAAACCTTATTCAATATAGAAGTGGAGACACAGATATTATAAAGCTATAACAAAGATATGGATGCAGAAGTGTATAATATTGAAGCTAATCATTAATTTTCAATGAAAATATTTGATTATGTCTATATGTGTTCCTAATAAATTTTAAAACAAAATAATAAAGCTGAATTTATTATGAAACATAGTATCTAACAGATAAAACTGAAGCTTATATTCAATGATACAAGATGTATATTGCATAATAATTGTGAAATAAATAAAAATCATTTGCAGTGTTCTATCACTTCAACAAAGAATTATAATACAAAAAATATATGCTATTAACAGTTCACTGCTTTTGATTACTGTAACATTCCTTTAAAACACATGATATACAATTAGTTTCACCACTTTCTTCATCAAATGCTCCAATTATATATGATTTTATCATGGTATAGGTGAGAAGGGTGATATAAGGAATACTTGTACTGTGCCCACAGCCACTGATTCTGTTCAACCTTACATTCTTCATTCACAGAGTACATCTTCTTGAATACATTAATTTACTTGTGTGTCATTAGGGTCTGTGTTCAAGCACTTCAAAGCTCATGTAAAGTAAAAGCTTTGATTTGAGTCATATGTGAGAGCATATTCATGAATCTTAAGAAGAACATTTTGAAAAATAAAGTATTTTCCAATACTCAGTTTATGGAAACAGCTATTAAAAATCTGTAATAGTTTTAGTTCATATGCAAAATTCAATTTTGTCTTTCCTTAAAAATTTATATGCTATCCATTTTCTTGTGTTTAGGCATCTATTAAAAAGAAATTGAAAACCACATAAAAACCATTGTACCACTTATTCAATATGTATTTATTCTCATTGTGTAAGTTAATAGCTGTATTAACATATCTTTGCCAATGATATATCGATTTAATGTTTTCAACATAAAGACACATTCTAAATTTTATATACAAACTAATTTGCTCATGAGTTCAATAATGTAACTTGCTGATATATCATAAAGAAGGAATAAATATACAGAGCATATGAAGCTTCACATTGCATTTTGACACCCTCGGGGGAGAAAGCAACATTCCAAAGTAATATGCAGAAGTAAAGAAAAATAGGGAAATGTTGTTTTCCAATGTTCTGCACATTAATTCACATGGGAGCACTTTAATTCAAATCGTAACTGAATATGAAGTGGAGGTAAAGCTAATGGACATGTCTGAACTTTTATCAAATTGGCTTGAACAATTTTGAGCAGCAAGCATTTTTAGCACTCAATAGTATTTGGAGCTAATTTCAGTTTCTCACTCCCTTTTAAATTCAGAAGTTTCTTCATCATCAAAGCTGTCACACACATTTAGAGTTTCCTGGGGTGTGCCATAGCCACACTTAAAGTCCAGCTTCAAACATTTTTTCTGCTATAAATGGCCTGTTCTGCAGAGTATCTAATTTTGCAGGACCGTCTGGACTCAGAGAACTTTACTGCGTTTGTCTAGGAGTCCTGTGCATCAGAACAGGATGGCCCAAGTTTGACAGTGGAAGATGCTGTCCAGAGGAAGACTGAGATTTGGAGAATCTGAGAAGAAAATTGATGAACTAAGAAGGAAAATGAACCTGGAAGGCCTAATTATAGACCTATGGTAATTGTCAATAAAAAAAAATACCATTGTACAGTTATTTATTTACCTAACTAACCTAACTGGAACTTAGGATGTTAAGATGAAAATGGTAATACCTGCTTGTACTATAATACAGAAAAGAGATGTGTGAATGAAGACCGGAAGGGGAAATATGACTCTACCCTTTCCGAATTCCAGAAATCATATCTGGAGACAAAGAACAAGCTAAGAATATGGAGTGGGAAGTAAGTATAGGAGTTTGGCTAAAACCCCTTTACCAGAAATGCACCAGGGAAATGCTTGCTGGGAAGAGTCCTAGACACTTATAACTAGACCAGGCCCTGTTTGCAGACCTGCCAAAACTCCATCAGTTAAGCGACAAAGGCATTCTCTCTACTGTTTTTACAGTGTTGAGTGATAAGGCAGAAAGCAGGTATCCAATTATGATTCAGTCTTTCTAGCTTTGGTAATATTTACTTTACATATTTGAAGAAATTCTGCAGAACAATATTATTGTGGAATAATTTAGAGTGAACAACAGATGAAAAACTTTTCCATGGGCTGATGATAGACAAGGAAAACAATGTATTACATATTTGGTTATTATTTACTCATAAAACAATGATATTCTGGTATTTGGTGGTAATGAACTGTAGCTCAGGATGGTAATGAGGTCAGATACAGAAAGACAGGATCCAAATATGAATCATTTGGCAGTTATATTTTTAAAAGAAATTTTATAATGCTTTTCTGTAATAATTGCACTAAGTTGCAGTGGCACCAGCAGTGTACAACTGGTCTCTTTCCTCTGAATTCCTAGCACTGCTTGGCATCACTCACACTGTATCTAAAACTTGATCTCATAGTACTGAAAATGCAATGTCATTTAGTAAGGTAGGAATGAATAGGAAATAAGAAAAACTGGATGAAATTAATCAATAGGTTCAAAGTTACACTTGAATTATACTAACCTAGGAGTAAAACTTTAGTGTGCATATCATGGTGACTATATGTAATACTGAGTTCTACATTTTTTTGAGAGGGTGAGGTTTTGAGGCATGGTCTCATGATGTAGTTCTGGCTTTCCTGGAACTTACTATGTAGACTAGGTTTTATTAGAATTCACGGAGATCTACTTGACTCTGCCTACTGAGTACTGAGTTTAAGGGTGTATGTGTAACACTATTTCTACCTAAAAGATAAGTATAAGAAATTTTTCCTGAAATTTGCATTATAAATGATTGCTGAGACACATTAAGTTACATGGTATAAATATATACAATATATTTTATTCCCATTAATGTATTTATATTTTGTATAAATTTATTTTAAAAACCTTTAATTTAAATAAAAATAAATTTGTAAAGAAAATGGAGCTAGTATTTCTAGGGAGAAGATGATTTGGGGTATCCATATGTGTCTATACTTATTTCCTCACATACTCATTCCTTAAATATTTTGAATGAAAAAAATAGGAATAAACCAATTCTATCAAATAACTACACTTAAAATACATAACCAGTGGGAATATTCTAAATCATATTTCTTGAGCTACTCAGAATATATGTGTAATCAGATTAATAATTATAGGGAATAGCTTAACATGCACATATCTTTGATGTCCTTTAGGCTATAAAGGGACTATTACATTTAGAAAATAACTGTCAGTAATCTTCATGACTAAGATGTATTTTCTAAAATATGTTTTTCAAATAGATAAAAATTTAAATTGATGTTCAAAGATGCTGATGAATGAACCTATCGGTTCTTTCATTTCTAAATGTTCTCTTTTATTTTATTGGTTATTTTATTGATTTATATTTCAAATGTTATCCTCCTTCACAGTCAAACTGCTATCGCATCCCCCATACCCCCTACGTTTATGAGAGTGTTCCCTCACTCATCCACCCCCTCCCACCTCACTGCCCTAGAATTTTCCTCCACTGGATCATCTAGCCTCTACAGGGCCAAGGGGCTCCCCTCCTACTGATGCCAGATAAGGTAATCTGCAACATATGCAGCTGGAATCATGGGTTTTTCCATAGGTACTCTTTGGTTGGTGGTTTAGTCCCTGGAGCTCTGGAGGGTCAGAATGGTTGATATCGTTGTTCTTCTTGTGGGGTTGCAAACTCCTTCTTCTCCTACAGTTCTTCCCTCCATTGGAGTCCCTGTGCTCAGTCCAAAGGTTTGCTGTGAACATCCGCTTCTGCATTTGTCAGGCTCTGGCAGAATCTCTTGGGAGACAGCTATACAGGCTCCTGTCAGCAAACACTTCATGGCATCAGTAATAGTGACTGGATATGGTGTCTGCAGATGGGATAGATCCCTAGGTGGGGCAGTTTCTGGATGGCCTTTCTTTTAGTCTCTGCTCCAGTTTTTGTCCCTGCATTTCCTTTTGACAGGGGCAATTCTGGGTTAAAATTTTTATCCTTCAAGCAGGGGCAGTGCCTAACCTTTCCATAAGGTCTCTACAGGTTCTATCTCCTCTTTGTTGTGTATTTCCACTAATATCATCTCTGTTGAGTCTTGAGAATCTCTTGGGGCCCTGTCATCTGAGACTTTCTAGTGGCTATACCCAGTTCCCCATCCCTCACTGCTACACACCTCTGTTCAATTTCCTGACCCTCTATACTTCTCCCTTGTCTCCTCCCATATTTGATTTTGCCCCCTAATTTTCTCTCCCCCTTATCTCTCTCTCCTAATTCTCTCTGTTTCTCTGTCTGCCTTGAGTATTTTCTTCCCCCTTCTGAGTAGGACTGTAGCATCCATACTTTGGTGTGGCCTTCTCTCTTCTTGGGTTTCATATGGTCTGTGAGTTGTATTGTTGGTATTTCAAGCCTTTCTTGGCTAATATCCACTGATCAATGAGTACATACCATGTTCTTTTGTGACTGGGTTTCATCACTCAAGGTGATATTTTCTACCCATTTGACTGTGAATTTCATGCAGTCATTGTTTTGAATAGCTGAGTAGTAGAAAAAATTTGCTTGTGCATTTGTACATTTTATTACAATATGATGATTTGTATGCCTATACATGTCTATATATTGTGTAATAGCTAAATCAGCAAATATATATATATGTGTGTGTGTTACTATACAATATATTATACATTATAAATAAATATGTTGTATATATGTATGTATATATGTGTGTATTATACATATATACATATATATATCCTCAAGAATATCTTTATTTTATGGTGAGAAAACTTAAATTTTATTCTCCTTAATACTCAGGGTTATAATTTATTAAGATTGACTTAGTTGCCAGCAGGCACATTTCTTGAGTTTAGTCTTTAACTGAAAAATCTCATGCAGAATCATCCACCTACTTCTCTGTTCTTACAATTTGCCTTGAAAGATTTAATCTTTTCTGTTAAATTATAAGTGTGTTCTGTATAAAACACATACACAGGTACACACACACATGCACACACACACGTGCACAGACATGTGGATTTTGAAACAATTTGGAAATCTATTTCTGTCATATTACTTCTGATTTTATGTTGTGTAGAAGTTTCTTGTCAGCACAAATATTTCTTTCTAGAAGGTAACTCATTAAGACACAGAATGTTCTACAACAACCTATCTTTCAGGGAGTCTCTTTAAGACTCACAAAGTAAACTACTGGAAGCTTCAAAAAGTCATTGAAAGAGAACAGATACAGAAGGCTCCTCACTCCCCAAGCTTACAAAAGTAGTAAAGACTGCTGAGAGAAATTATCACACCAGAAGTAAGAAGGAGGAAAGAGAAGAGAACCAGGGAGGAAGAAGAAGAGGAGGAAGAGTAAGTAGAGGAGAATGTAAGAAGATGAAAAGGAGAAGGAAAAAGAGGAGGAGGAAAAAGAAAAGGAAGAGGAAGAGGAAGAAGAAGGCGAAGAAGGCGAAGAAGGAGAAGAAGGAGAAGAAGGAGAAGAAGGAGAAGGAGAAGGAGAAGAAGGAGAAGAAGGAGAAGAAGGAGAAGGAGAAGGAGAAGAAGGAGAAGAAGGAGAAGAAGGAGAAGAAGGAGAAGAAGGAGAAGAAGGAGAAGCCATCCAAAGTACCTGAAAGAGGCTCAGATCTGCTGAGATGTTTAGATCTCCTCCAATCTGACCAGTGGCCTGCAAATTGCCAAAACAAGCCCTTGGTTTTCTAGCTTTTGTGAGCCCATGCAGACTTAACCTGGGATTTCAACAATGAAGCTGTTTTTGAGTCATATTCACTTATTTAAACTAAACTGAATAAAATGTATTGGATTACTCAGTAGTATTTGGGTGATGTCCTTGTGTCACTCTAGTATTAGTTACCAACCTTGTAATGATATATATATATATATATATATATATATATATATATATATATATATTAAATATATATATATTTATATATAATATAATATATATATATTTATATATTTATATATATATAAATATATATATAAAAATATATAAATATATAAAATTTAAATATATAAAAATATTTAAATATATAAAATTTAAATATATATAATTATATATAAATATAAATATATATAATTATATAAAATATATAAATATATATTTATATATATATTTATATATATATAATATATATATATAAATATATAAATATATATTTATATATAAATATAAATATATATATATATATATATATATATATATATATATATATATATATATATATATTAAAGCCTTTATGTCTGGCTATAAGTGAATGTATAGTGAAGTCTTTATGTCTGGCATTGAAGAAAATGTTCCAGCAAAGCTTTTTATATATTTGGGTCAATGATTAGAGACTGGAAAATTGTTTTGAGACTGTTTGAACCTTGAAGAAATGTTCTTTTCTGAAATGTCTGAACTTGATACTACATGAGAGCTTGCAGCTGCACTAGTCTTGGTCCCAAAACACCCCTGGTAAACCTGGAGTTCTTAGATTTGATTATGGTTAGCCATGGTCAAAAGGGACTGAGATTTGTGTGGGTTTTCAGCTCTCATAAACAGCAAAGGGCAAGATAGCTTTTATAGCTGGAAACTTTCCCAGCACCAATTAAACTTGTATATGTTGGAATAAAGTAACTAGAGTGAGCTAGCTAAGTATCAGTCTTCCCCTAGAGGCTGTACCCCTCTGCTTACTTGGAAAATGAAAGCTTGGCATTTTTATGAGCTTCTCTCTCTACTCCGTGGCACCTACAACTAAACCATCAACCAATACTACCTAGATTTAATAGATGCTTGACATACATTCTCTTGAATAGTGTTATATATTTTAAGTGCATCGTTTTAAGTGATTACAACTTTCAACAAAAATAAACACAAATATATTCTTTTTGTTCAACTTAACAATTAAAATAAAGTGTGGTAAAACATATATGAGAAAATATAATTGAAGCAAAATCTCTTTGAAAGCCCTGTTCCCTAAGTGAAATCTATTAAAAGAAAATCCTGGCATTGACAAAATACAATCACATTTTTTTTCAGATTGTCATATGATAATCATTGCTTCAACTCATGTCAAAAAGACTGAAATTCATCTGTATGTTACCTTCCTTGGAGAATTATGAACACAAGACTTTCCTTCATCTGAAACCAATGTAATACCTATAAGGTCACATTCTTATCCAAAGAGAGAAAGTAAAGCCAGTCCCCAGGTGGCACAGGTCAATATTTCTGTCTCTATCCCTCTAGTAATCCAAGAAGACATTTTCTTTTAAACTATGACCTTGGAGTTTAATTGTTTTTCTATGGGTACCCTTGATACCTGTATCAAATTTCTTTTACTGTATCTACAATGACCTATTTGTATGTGAGTTCAACTAAAAATAATTACATTTTAGAGAGAGGGGAACTAAATTCCAAAGATATAAGGTATTATGCTTGAGTCAAAAATGTTGTTGTACATACAACCAAGCCATGATAAAGCTGTTTCTTGTTCCCAGATCCCAGAACACAAGCATGGCCCAACTTTATGGAAACATTCACTTACACTATGGGTAAAACTTTTAGTTATTTAGTTTTTCCATATATACTCACATTTTGTCAAGGCCTTATTCACTAATAAGAGTAATTTTCTTGATTGTTTTAAAAGTATCATTCTCTGACCTGTGGTTAGTTACAAAGCATCAATACATTAAAATTTTAAAGCATTTGTAGCATTGGCTGTTAAACTTCAGCAAACATTTATGTTCTATTCTTTTCAGAATTTGTATCTAACTTAGCACAATATAATTGGTTCTCAGTGATTGAACAAACAAGGTTTCTGGAACATTAAATAATTTTATTTTATTTTTTTAATACGATTCATGTAAGACCCTGGTGCCAAATTTCATAGCCATTTTTAAAATAGCAAAATATTATTCGTATGAAATTAGTCTTAGGTTGTTGAGGCTCTGTGCAGAATCTTACCTATCTTTACAAATCTAAGACAGAAGTGCATTGCTTTTGATAATGCATATTCTACAATTGGTAAGGAAGGCATTCTTGACAGAACAACCTAAGACAGGCTCAGTCTTGTTTATGAAATAAAAAAAGGGAGGGAAGCTGAGAGCTTTGGGGACTGCTTAGCAAGAAGCTGACATGAGCCAAGGACAAGGAAATGGGCTGCTTGGTAAGAATATGACATTGGCCAAGGACAAGGAAGTAGGCTTCAGGCAGGAATTTGACATTAGACTAGAACAAAAAAGTAACTTCGGGCAGGAAACTAAATCTTAGGCCAGAACAAAGAAGTAATTTCGGGCAGGAATTTAAATCTTAGGCTAAAACAAAGAAGTAGGCTTCAGACATGAAAATGACTTTGGGTTAGGACAGGGAATTTGGCTCAGATATTATGGTTATCCTGATAAGCCTTTAGAAACAGTTATCACAGAAGCGTTCACAGAATTTTGTTTATTGCCTTGCTTTTTCTTTGACTATTTATGTTTATTGCCTTGGTTGTTCCTTGACTATTTGCATTTATCGTATAGCTAGTTCCCCAACCTAGAACTGACCTTAATACTTTCATGTAATTAAAATGGTATAAAAGCAAAAAAGGAGGGGGGGATGGGATAGGGTGTTTCTAGGGAGGAGAAATGGGGAAATGAGGGTGACATATAAATGTAAATAAATAAAATATCCAATAAAAAAGTAAGAGAAAAAAATAAAAATAAAGAAATTAGTCTTAGGCTAGAGAAGTTGCTCAAATTTTAAGGTTAAGTAAGAGGTTGCAATTCTTACAGAAAACACTGATTAGCAATCTAGTACATAAATCAAGTAGAATTGCTTCAAAAAGGTAAGTATATATGCAGTGAAGCCTTGGAATGGTTTCCTGATACTACTTTACATAACTTTTCATAACAGTAAATTATTACTTTACTTAGAAATTATAGCTATATAAGAATTTCTTGGCATCAAACTATAGAAAAGCCTTTATTAAAATCTTCCAAACCCCAAAATTTCAAAGAAGAGTTGATAGTTAATGTTAATACTCCTGAAATTATTCCACAAATTAGAAACAGATGGAACGTTACCCAATTCATTTTATGAAGTCACACTTACCCAAGCCACATAAAGACAAAGCAAAGAGAAATAAAGATCCTTATGAATGCCATAGTAGCAAAAATACTCCATAAAATACTTACAAACTGAATCCAAGAACATATCAAAAATATCATCCACATTAATCAAGTAGGCTTCATTCCAGAGATGCAAGGATGGTTCAGCATACAAAAACCTGCAAATATACTCCACAAATTAAAGAAACTAAAAGAAAAAAAAAATAATCATCTCATTTGATGCAATAAACAAAAGGCCTTTGATAAAATGCAGTGTCCCTTCATGGTAAAAAAGATCCTGGAACATACCTAAACTTAATTAAAGAAATTTACAGAAGCCGATAAGCAACATCAAATTAAATGTAGAGAAACACAAAGCAATTCCAATAAAATCATGAACAAGACTTTTTCCATATTTATTCAATACAGTACTCTTGGGCCTTGGATGAGGTAACTCCATTTAACCTGTCACCTTCAGTCATGTAACACACAGGTAGAGGGCGTGATTAACAAGTCTCCACCTCCAGAGATTTAAATATTAATGAATTATCAAAAGGCCAGGGGCATAGCTAATTAAGTTATTCCCTCCCCTTTTCCCCTCCCTATAAAAGTCCTGCTCCCTTGGTTTTTGGCGGGGGAAGCCCGTACCACCTACATCCATTTACCATGCCATGAAAAATAAAAGCTTTGGAAAACCAGACTCCACATGTTGCCTGATCTGCCTGATCTGCCACAGCCAGGTTCCCAGCCTTTGGAAACTTGAGCCACCACCACCAGCCTGCGGCAGCTGTACCAATGTGGGACCCTCCGCTGGCTGCGTGGGAAGCCCGCCCTGGACCCTGATGCCAGACCAGCATGGGATCCGGCTGCCTGACTCCCTCTTCCCCCCGCCCTCGAGATTTCTTCCCCACACAGTATCTGAAATTTTAGCTAGAGCTATAAGGAAACTAAAAGAGATCAATGTGATATAAATTGCAAAGGAAGAAATCAAAGATCCCTGTTTTTCAGATGATATGAGAGTAACAATATTCATCTCACTCTTATATCACTAAGAAGCTCATGCCAATGAAAACCTTAAAATTTGTAAACAAAGTAAATTGGTGCCATTTAAGAATTTATATCTTCATCTTGATATTAATTATACAGATTTCTACTAATAGGTTATGGCTATGCAATAAACCCTAGCTAATCCTCTCTATTCCGACAAAACCACTACTTTTCCCTAGGGAGACAGCCCAACATTTACCACCTTAGTCCCCATGCCCAGGGAATAGGGGCGCTGACTCATCATTAGCTTCTTCAAGCTGATTATGGGCATTGAGATATTAGAAGAGGAGTGGGGGGGAGAGCAAGTTGACAATCCTCTGATGCTGTGTCTTCGCTGCCTCCAGATGGAATTCACGGACCTCAGAGGTTTGAGCAGGTCTGCCCAGCTTGCTTGTTGAGTAGATACACCAAGGCTGATCATTCTGCAATATACAATTCTCAAAACAAATTTTAGTATCAAGATAGTTTTTTTTTTTTTTAAAGAGGGCTGACATTTTATTAAGAATGTTGGTTCTAACCGCTTTTCTACTTTTCCCCTCTTTTATTGGATATAATATTTACATTTCAAATTTTATCCCCTTACCATATTTCCCCCACCACCCAGGAACCCCTTATCCCATCCCCCCTCCTCCTGCCTCTATGAAGGTGTTTACCCACCTACCCCCAGCCTCCCTCCCCACCCTCAGATTCCCCCCCCCCCCTCAGTGCTCAGCCTTCAGGGTACCAATGATCTTGTCTCCCACCTATGCCCAACAGGGCCATCCTCCCCTACATATACAGCTGGAGTCATGTGTCTCTCCCTGTGTGCTCCTGGGCTGGTGGTTTAGACCCTGGGGAGCTCTGGCTGGTTGGTATTCTTGCTCTCCTCACAGGGCCACCAGCCCTTATGGTTCATGGTTCCTTCAATTTACTCTCTAACTCCTCCATTGGGAACTTTGATCAGATTAGTGGATAGCTGTGGGTATCTGTCTCTGGGTATGTCCGACTCTGAGAGACCTCTAAGGAGACAGCCTTATCAGGCTGCTGTCAGCTTTCCCATCCTGACATCCCTATCAGCGTCTATTTTTGGTGACTGCCTATGGAATGAATACCCAGACACAATGGTCTCCCTACAACCCCCCCTTCAGATTCTGACCCACACTTTGTCTCCATATTTGCTCCCTTGGTTATTTAGTTACTCCTTCTAAGAAAGACCTAGGCATCCTCACTTGTTCTTTCTTCTTCATGAGCTTCGTGTCGTCTGGTAGTTGAATCTTTGTTGTTTCAAACTTTTGGGCTAATCTCCGCTTATCAGTGAGTAAATACCATGTGTGTTCTTTTGTGATTGGGTTACCTCACTCAGGATGATATTTTCTAGATCCATCCATTTACCTAAGAATTTCTCGAATTCATTATTTTTAATAGCTGAGTAATATTCCATTGTGTAAATGTACCACATTTTTTGTATCCATTCCTCTGTTGAAGGGCATCTGGGTTCTTTCCAGCTTCTGGCTATTATAAATAGGGCTGCTATGAACATAGTGGAGCATATGTCTTTGTTATTTGTTGAGGCATTTTCTGGGTATATACCCAGAAGTGGTATAGCTGGGTGCTCAGGTAGTGCTATGTCCAATTTTCTGAGGAACCGCCAGACTGACTTCCAAAGTGGTTGTACCAGCTGATACTATATGTTAATGCCTTAAAGATTTCACCAGAGCACTCTGTGGAGATTTGAATACGCCTGGCTTAGGCAGTGGCACTATTAGGAAGCCTTGTTGGAGTAGTTGTGGCTTTGATGGAGGAACTGTGTCACTCATGGTGTGGGCATTGAGATACTCCTCCTAGCTGCCTAGAAGTTAGTCTTCTGTTTGCATTTGGAACAAGATGTAGAACTCTTGGCTCCTTCTTTAGCATTGTGTCTGCCTAGATTTTGCCATGCTTCCTGCCATGATGATAATGGATTGCAACTCTGAACCTGTAAGCTAGTACCAATTAAATGTTGTTCATTATAACAGTTGCCTTGGTCATGGTATCTCTTCACTCCAATGGAAATCCTAACTATGACACACTACTATATCTGATAAATTCATCCAGCAAAGTGGATGGATACAAGATTAACAAAAACAACAACAACAAAACAAACAAAAAGGCACAAACTATAAAATCTCACAACCAAACAAAGAACAACAACAAAAAAATGGTATTCTTTCTATATATAAGTAACAAATGGATTGAGAAAACAATCATGAAAATACACCTTTTAAAATAGTCACAAACACATAAATACCTTAGGGTAATGCTAATAAAGTAAGTGAAATACTTATGTAATAAAAACTTCAAGTCTTTGAAGAAAGAAGCTGAAGTAGATATCACAAAATGGAAAGCTATCATATTCACAGATTGGTAGGATTACCATAGCAAAAATGGCCAACATTTTAATGGCAATCTACAGCCCATCAAAATTCCAACATTATTATTTACACATCTTGAAAGAATAATTCTAACCTTTATATGAATCAAACAAAAGAATGGACACCTAATTTTTTGTCAAGAACCCAGAAATACACTGTGAAAGAAGTAATAGATATAGATGAAAATAAGGGTGAAATTGAAGGATAAAGTGGGATAAGAAAGGAGGAAGGGGTGGTCTATGGGAGGGATTGCAGAGAAAGAAGAAAACTTAAAGTACAGATGAGGAATAGTATGGAAATTTGATACTGTAGAACTTAAAATATATATTGACAAGATCCAGGCTCAGCTTGGGAAAGGATCCTGAGGAAGTGATAAGTGGAAGTAACAGAAGAATGACTATGAGTCAGTGATGATTATAAGCTGATAGCTCTGTATTCTGCTAGAGATAGCTCTTTCTCTTGTAGACCAATGTCCAGTCTTTTATTTGTATAAGATACTTTCTTAGGAATTGCATATCAGTTTACTTTCCCTAGGTTCCCTTTTGATGATACCATGAATCAGCATTTTATGACCTTAGCCCCTTGACTCAGAAATAGAAACTGAAATACAGAGCACATTACAGGCAAATGAATGAGACAACAAATAATTTTTTAAAAACATATCATGTCCTATTTGAGTTGCTGGGCACAGCCCAGGCTGCTGCCAAGACAATAAGCGGGACTCCACAAACTGGCTGCAAGTCCCTATTGATGAAAACAGCATCTATATTGAACATGAAGGTGATTAGCTGGTGCCTACATGGAGCCTTTACCCTGTGTTTCAGTGTCTTGGTCATATGAAGGTACTCTGCACACTGTAGAGGAATTTCTATCCAGCTACATGGCTGTCCTGCCTCACAAAGGCTCACATCCAAAGTTAAGATCTGGCTGGAATCAGACACCCCACACATCTTTAATTCCTCTAGCTGGAATATACAGTTTTAGTGTCTCTGGCTGGAATACAACTTTAGTACTTGCCTTTAATCCCAAAGAGTGACATCTAATTGAGGGGCAGACACAGTGACTACAAAGAAATATTTGACAAAATGTGTCAGAGATAGCATATATGCAACTCTCCAGGGTACACACAGGAAAGAGGGGCTACTTGAAAAAATAGAAGAATAGAGAAAGATATGTGTAGTATGGCAGGTGATGGGCTATATGAGTGTGTGACTTTTTTTTTATTTTACTGAGACAAGTTACAGGACAACAAAGTAGACACAGGTTTTGACAGAACTATGCAGAGAATGAGAAGAAGCCAGAAGATTAGAAGATATTGTTAAAGTTATTTTGAGGCCATGCAGTCAGAAGCCTAGAGAACCCAGATTGAATCAGTCAGCTTGGGAAATTAGATTGTATAGAGACTAGAAGCTTCTAGGCTTAAAATAGAGAAGAAAATGCTCTGAGCTCAGTCCAAACCATGTATTCCCACAGGTTGAGTATAGCTCTCATTTCACCACTTTTTCTGAAGAAATAAAAGCAACATTTACAGTACACTATTAAAAGAATAATATAAACAACCAGCCAACTACAAACCCTTTACCAATACAAGGAGTATTGCCTGCAAGATATGCTAGCTAAATGATCAGACAAAGGTTGTAAAAATAATCAACCAGTATCTGATAGTAGGTTCATTCCATGAGATCGAACCCATACCAGATGTTACTTTCATGACCAGCACCCTGCTGCCAGATAGTCCAAGGTTCTAGGGGAAAAATCAAATAATACTAGTCTAAAACCAGGAAAACATAATGATATAATAACCCCAAATCGTATTCTGCTATACTCATGGATTAGAGTCTTTTTCAGCTATCATTAGAGAAACTTCCTCCTGCAGCACATGGGAAAACTTCAGACATCCAACATTGAGCCCTAAGTGAGATAACTTCACTAAATCCTTTCCGTCAGAGCTCAGAGAATCCAGGCAAAAGAGAAATCAGAAAATGTGTAAGAATCAGAGGTAAAGGAAGACACCAAGAAAACATAAATCCTCTAAATCAACAAGACTGACACACATATAAATTCCCAGCGATAGGGCAGAATGAATAGGGCCTGTAAAAATCTAAATACGGTATTCTTTGTACATATAATGTCCTTTAGTTTATTGTTTTTATTGGATTCCTGTGTGAATGACCAAATTGGAATCTGATTCTTGTTCCTTCTGTTGGGCTTTTCTCTTTCTGTTAGTTTGTCGTTTGCAACTCCAAAGCAATATATTTTGTTATACTGTATTATAGTTATTTTGTCATATTTAAAAATATTAATGAATGGAAAAAATATTAATGAATGGATGAATGGAAACATAGTCACTTATATCTGTTGTGAGAGGAAAAATCAGTTTCTTCAATAGAGTGATGACTCTAGAAATTTTAACCATTCCAGGACTGGCCTCATGTTCAGCATTAGTTGAGAAACATATAATGACTCCACAGTTTGTGTGTATGTGTTTGTGTGTTTGTGCATGTGCAAATGCAAATGGATGTGTACACAATTGTGAGTGTGTGAGATTTTATTTAGTTACAATTGAGTGTTTTGTTTCCTTTTGTGAGTGGCTTTATTTTGCTTTTTTGGTTTTGGGATAGTGGTGATGGTTTACTAGAGATTGTATGTTTGTTTATTTATTTATTTTTGAGAGAAATCTTAAAGATGGGTGTATTGGGATGTGTAGTGGGGAAGTGGAAAATATGATCAAAATACATTTAACATTAAAATTTGTTTTAATTAACAAAAATATAATACAAATAAACATATAGATTGGTATGATTACTATTGGAGAGCATAAAATAAAAAAAAACAATGATAAGGGAAAATATAAATGAACAAAGCTTATATAATAAACTGAATTCTACATATTCTGTTTTCATAAGATCAATATAAAACTTTTTATAAACTAAAGGGTAATAATTTCCCTCCTATGGAATCCAGCATACAACATGTAATGTTTAGTGCAGACTGCTGTATCAGAGATGAAAATCTCAGAGGAAATACAATGATGGTTTCATCTTTTGAAGTGGAAATTTCTTATTCCTTTGGAGACTCAGTGGTGTTACATGATGATTTTTGGATTCTGCCTTATAAGAGGATGTTTTACTGACACAGACAGGTGGAAGGATATTTTCCTCAGACATACACGTGAGATGTTTTACTGGAAAAGACAGGTAGTGCTTTATCATAATTGTCTTATAAATGGGCATGTGATATTTTGCTGGAGCAGATACTTGAGTGGATGTGTGATATGTATAAAAAATATAAATATAAGACAGTGAGAGGATGCATTGGTTATCCTTGCAATACTTTGGTGGTCTTTATTGATACTGCTTGTTGTGGCTTTGTAGAGAGAAACCAATTTTTTGTCCCTTTGATATTCTGGCTTTTTCTTGCTGCTTCTGCAGATTCATGCCCATTCTGATGAGCCTTGTGGTTTCATTTGGATTGAGCCCATGTCATTGATTCCACTGTGAAATCATTTGAAAGAACTATCTCTAGACAGGTCTACATGCCCCATTTTCTAATACCTATTCTTCTCACCTACCTTTGGTAAGTGACTTAGAAGGGAGATTGAAATATTTAAATACTCTTATTAAAGATTTTTGAAAAGTCCAAGCCCAGTCTTTGTGACCAAGACCACTGTGATTTTCAGGTTCTTAATACCACTGAGACCACAGTTATCTTTCTGATTTAGAGTATGTTGAGCTTCCCTCCTTTCAGAAAATATTTATTTTACATAATAAGTATGTTTGCATGTTCATTTTTCTTTTCATAGAAAAAGAAAATGAGAGGTAGGGAGTAAGGAATGAGATAGTGTGGGGAGCTGACAGAAGGTGGCTATCATCATTGCAGCCATCTTGAGTCATATAACCTGACAAGAGACTTATTTACAACAGCCTACAACAGCTGAGCACATTCTGATAACATCTCATTTTATATACCCAGGATCTTCCCTTGGGTGTGTGAGACTTAAAGGTGTGTGACTTAAGAGTGTGACTTAGAGATCAGATTTAGAGATAAGACTTAAAGGCATGGCTTAAAGGCATGCCTTAGAAGTGAGACATATAAAAGGTGATAGGCAGACAGAAGAAATTATTAGGCACTTGGAACTTGGAAGAAGAACTTGGAACTGGGAAAGAGACTAGCAACCTGGAACTAGGGAGGACAAAAGACTTGAGACAGAAGAAAGCAACTAAGTACTAGACACTTGGACTAGAGAACTGGAATTAGGACTTGAGACTTGGTACTAGGAACTAGGGACTTGGACTAGAAAGAGAGACTGAAGAATAAACAGGATTGAATTACACTCTGTCTGGTCTCCATTCCTCACCTCCATCCTCACTCTTTCTCTTGCTGAACCCCAACCTTTGGACCAGAGCAGCCTGGGGCAGTGCGGGATCTAACAACTTAGCCCCCAAGGCTTTTGGCAGTGCGGGTTCCAACATTGATAGAGTGGTCCCAGACATTTTGGTCCCCAAGCGTGGGGCAGTGGTTCTCAACAAGATGGGGAAGAAACAACTATGGTTTTAAAAAAGTAAACTACTCAATTTTATCTATTCTTTGTTGTATTAAATATTTTCATTTGCCCATTTGATCAAGGTCCTCTAAACAATGATCCACTCTCATTGGGTCTTCTGACACCATCAATTAACCTCTGAAGCTTGGTTTTCCTTTCTTTTTTTACCCTCAAATTTCCCTATGCAGTGTTACCAATGGCCTTAAATGCTAAATCCATAACATTCAGAAAAGTCCACAGCTTCTGACTTCTGTAATGTGTGATGACACTTTTCTGGATAGCGTTGACTTGTAATCTGAATTTACCATATCCTGTAGTTATTTCTTGGCTGATTAGGTGTGATTTTAATTTTGCCAAAACGAGCTCCTGTGAATTTGGAAAATACAAGTAAGATATAATTCTCCCCTGGCAATGGTGACAACAGAGACATGGGTTTTGGCAAACATTTTGTGTTTGCAAGATGGCCTCACTCCATGTTCCTCCATCATCTGTGAGATTCAGGACTATGCTACAGCTGTAGCTAAAACAGATGTTTCATGTAGTTTCCTAAATTTTCATTGTCAGTAGTAGCTTCCTGGTTTCCTGCATACAAATTGAATTACCAGGCCCCTCCAACAATTTAGTAGGCTTCTTTTCATTCAGTCTATGATATCCCTTTTTGATAGAAAAGCACATGAGAAATTCTTGTTATACAAGTATTTATAGAGGATTTTCTTTCTGCAGCATTTCAAATAAATATTTTTACATGGACAAATTTGCCATAATTATTGTTTTTATAAATGTTATAAAATATTTGTGATATATACCAGAAAAATATAAATTGGATGTACATCATGAAAATAACACTTTTAGAACACTGATCTTAAAAAAGAATCTGAAAACAGGAATTACAATCTTGATGGTAAGTTCTTATAAGCCTTACTTCACAACACAGACAGCCATACATATCCATCCACTTTAGTTTGGTGAAGTCTCATCTTATTGAAGGTCTCTTAATAATTTCACCTTGATGATCATTAGTTTACTCACAAATAAACGAATTAATAGTTGAAATTCTAATGTGTGGTTTCATTTGTATGTTAAAAGTAAAGCATTGCTCTATGTCTACAACTAAGAATGTGAACTTTGTTTCAAGTCTCCAGATTTAGCGGTTTTTACTCTCAGCTATCCAGTGACTGACCCAAGTTGGGATCAATCCTATGAGCAGGCACTAGTTCTTCACACTATAACTGGTGTTATGTTGTGTTTACAGACATGTGCCTAGCAAAGCTGTCCTCTGAGAGGTGCTACCAGCAGCTGACAGAGATAGAAATAGATACTCACACTTAAGCATTGGGCAGTGGTCTTGGACCTCTGTGGAAGAATTAGGGGGAGGATTGAAGAAACTGAAGAGGATGGCAACCCCATAGGAAGACCAACATTGTTAACTTACCTGGACCCCTGGAAGTTCCCAGAGACTGAGCCCCTAACCAAAGAGCATACACAGTCTTGTACAAGGTCACTGGCACATACATACCATATGCTTCCTTGTGTAGCCTCAGTGGCAGAGGATGTGTCTATTCCTGTAGAGACTTTGCCCATTCCAGGAGAAACAAGCCATAGTTTACACTGCTTGGGTGATCAAGAATCAGAATCTAAATATACCAGAGAGCTAGGGTAATACCAAACACTACTGGTTCAAAAAAATGACAAAATAACTTCTAATAATATTCTACTATACATATATATCAGTGCCTTATTTAGCCATCATCAGGAAGCTTTCTTCCCATAGCACATAGGGTCAAATACAGAGACGGCACAGCAATACACACACACAGAACAAGGGAGTGGAGACAGAGTGAGAGAAAGACAGGTGGAGAGACAGAGACATAGAGAGACAGAGAGACAAAGACAGAGAGACAGGGACAGAGAGACACAGACCGAGAGACAGAGATACAGAGACAGAGAGAGCAGAGACCTAAGAACAAAGAGCTCTCAACAAAATATCTCCATCAAATCCCGACCCTCATAGATCAGGCAACCTCACTAGAGCAGAGACAGAAAGAGTGTAAGAGCCAAAGCGAAATATAGCAGAGTAAGGCTTTTAAAACAATTAAGGAAAGCAAACATGAACAGACAAAGACTGGCACATCATGCACCGGACCTACATGGATCTGTAATAGGTCCTTTGCATGCATATCATAGTTTTCACTTCAGCACTTTTACAGAATTCCCGAATGTGTAAATCAATGGGTGTGTCATTCATGAGACTTATTTGGAGCACTTTTATTTTTCTGTTAGTTTGTCTTGTTTAACATTAATATGATAGTTTTGATGTAAATGTATTTCATCTTACTTTTTTTAGAATCACGTTAAATGTTGTAGTTATAAAACATGTATAGAAATTTCAGTGACATTTATCACATATTCATAATATATGTGTGTGTGTGTGTGTGTGTGTAAAATGTATTTTAATATGATAACCAAGAGTCCTTCTGATCCAAAATTGTCCAAGATTCAGCACTAACACACTTATGAATCTTATTTTTTAACTGTTTGTGTGTGTGTGTGTGTGTGTGTGTGTCTGTGTGTGGGGGGGGGCACGCGCATGTGTTTGTGTGACATATATGTCCACCCGCTACTACAGACCAGAGGAGTTGGTTCTGCCTGGACCAGGAGTTAGAAGCTTTTAGGTGACAAAAATACTGGGAAACAAATCCATAATGTGGGCTCTTAGCACCTCAGCCATCTCTACCATCAGCCTGCATAAGTTTGTTTGTTTTCAATCACTGAGTCCATTTTATGCTTCTAGAATACTTATAAGTATAGAAAAAGATTCATTCTAAAGTAGTAATTCTACATTATATAAATGAAATTTAAACCCATTGAAACTTCAAAGAGGTCTTATGCATACCCAATAGAGGGATTTTAAAGTTAATCTACAAACTGTATGTATGAAAAGGGACAGGGAGCACTTGACAATGGGAAGCAGCCTTGGAGCAAGCATGGGGTCAAATCTTGTCCAAACCCAGGAAATATTGTTTCCTGAGAGTTCTAGACCACAAAGCTATGTGTCCCCCATCCTTGCCCATCAGAGGAAGTCACATAGCTCAGTAGCCAGGTTAAACTTCCTTTCCTCTTATAAGCTAATCTCCAGCAGCACCAGTAATTCCTTTTTGTGCAAAGAAATTTTGTACACCCTGGCCTGAGTCATTGATGTATGCTCACCCCTACCCCATAAGGTTTAAATAGCCTTCATCCTCCCCATTAAAATGAACTGTCTCACTGAAGTTGCCTCCTGTCCTCATGACTCTTACTCACTGTCTCCTGAGATCATTTAGCTCCTGTTTTTCATGCCTTTCTTCCCACAGTTGTAATCACACCACTCTGGGCAAGTAAGTGAATCCTGAATTGAAAAAAATGGTATTATATGAAGTATAAGTTATATGATGGGGAATTTTATAGACTATGTTCTGATCAGGTCTTTTTTCTCCCAACTCTGCCACCATCCTCCCCATGTTCTCACCCACTAAACTCAACACACATCCCCTTTTCTTTTTCTCTTAGAAAGCAGAAAAATGTCATTCAGAATGAAAATTTCTAGTTCCATCCATTTATCTAAGAATTTCTCAAATTCATGTTTTTAATAGCTGAGTAATACTCCATTGTGTAAATGTACCACATATTTTTTTATTCATTCCTCTGTTGAAGGACATCTGGGTTCTTTCCGGCTTCTGGGTATTATAAATAAAGCTGCTATGAACATAGTGGAGCATGTGTCCTTGTTACATGTTGGAGCATTTTCTGGGTATATGCCCAAGAGTGGTATAGCTGGTCCTCAGGTAATGCTATGTCCAATTTTCTGAGGAACTACCAGACTGATTTCCAGAGTGGTTGTACCAGCTTGCATTTCCACCAACAATGGAGGAGTGTTCCTCTTTCTCCACATCTTCTCCAGCATCTACTATCACCTGAGTTTTTGATCTTAGCCATTCTGACTGATGTGAGGTGGAATCTCAGGGTTGTTTTGATTTGCATTTCTCTGATGACTAAGGATGTTGAACATTTCTTAAGGTGATTCTCGGCCATTCAAGTTTTCTCAGCTGTGAATTCTTTGTTTAACTCTGTATCCCATTTTTAATAGAGTTATTTCATAGTCTGGCGTCTAATTTTTTGAGTTCTTTGTATATATTGGTTATTAGCTCTCTATCAAATGTAAGATTGGTAAAGATATTTTCCCAATCTGTTGGTTGTCATTTTGTGCTACTGACAGTGTCCTTTGCCTTACAGAAGCTTTGCAATTTTATGAGGTCCCATTTGTCAATTCTTGATTTTAGAACATAAGCCATTGGTGTTCTGTTCAGGAACTTTCCCCCTGTGCCTAGGTATTCGAGGGTGAGGTAACCCAATCACAAAAAAACATAAATGGTATCCACTCACTGATAAGTGGATATTAGCCCCAAAGCTTGAAATAGCCAAGATTCAATTCACAGACCACATGAAACTCATGAAGAAAAAAGACCAAGTGTGGGTGCTTCCGTCCTTCTTAGAAGGAGTAACAAAATACTCAAGGGAGCAAATATGGAGACAAAGTGTGGGACAGAAACTGAAGGAGGGGCCGTCTGGAGACCATTCTACGTAGGTATCCATCCCATGTGCAGTCACCAAAGGTAGACTCTGATGTGAATGTCAGAAAGTGCATGTTGACAAGAGCCTGATATAGCTGTCTCCTTAGAGGTCTGCCAGAGTCTGACATATTCAGAGGTGGACGCTCACAGCTAACCATTGATCTGATCAAAGGGTTCCCAATGAAGGAGCAGAGAGTAGAATGAAGGAGCTGAAAGGGTTTGTAGCCACCATGAGGAGAGCAACAATACCAACTAACCAGAGCTCCCAGGGTCTAAACCACCAGCCTGGGAGTACATAGGGATGGACCCATGGCTCCAGCTGTATATGTAGAAAAGGATGGCCTTGTCAGGCATAGGTGGGAGAGGAGATCCTTGGTCCCATGAAGGCTGGACACTGAGTGTGGTGGAATTCAAGGGTGGGAAGGTAGGTGGGAGCACATCCTCATAGAAGCAGAAAAAGGGGGGATCGGATAGAGGGTTCCTGGGTGGGTGGGGGAATGGGGTAAGGAGATAACATCTGAATGTAAATATAATTAGCCAATAAAAGAAAGAAAGAAAGGAAGGAAGAAAGAAAGAAAGAAAGAAAGAAAGAAAGAAAGAAAGCAGAAACACAAAACAAAACAAAAGTAACTGAATTTTATAAAAAGCATAGAATAAACACAAGGAACACACACACATATATGCATATACATGTACCCCCCACACACACACACAAAACAAATGCCAAAACAAAGGAATAAGAGACAAAACGTACCATTAAGTTTGTTTTGTATAGGCTATCTACTGCTGTAATTGAAGCCTATTTTTCAGTATGGTTAATCTACCCTGTGAGATTTCAGTGGAGAAAACTAAGTCTCCTTTACAAGCAGAAGTCAATTGCATATTGATTCTTAGTTAAGGTGGATCTAGTGTCCACTTTTCCCTGTCAGTACTTTGACAATGTTTGGTTTAAATTGTCCAGATTCTTTATGTTTGTAAATTCATAGTTGTCTTTTGTATCTGGAAGACACTGTATAAAACACATTTAACAACTATGTAAAACAGTATAATAAATCTCTATGGTACTCTATATGGAATGGTGACAGCGCAAAAGTGTCATTTAAATTTGAATAAAGTATATATTTATAGAGAAATATTTTGATGTAGTTGATTAACCTTTATTTAATATTAAGCTAGAAATTTACTAGAGAAATTTAAGCTTATATTATGTAAAATTCATAATTGTATCTAATAATTAAAATTAATTGTATGTGTGAAATAATGCAGTGTGGGTGGTTTAAAATAGCACTTTAGAGTTCATGCTGACACACCAGCACAAACAAAACCAGATTGAAAATGTGAATGAAACCTTAAGACAAGATAAGGAAAGAGGTTTTATAAAATAGTTTAGAGATGAATCAGTTACTCTGAATTCTAGAGCACAGCTTGGCAATATGTTGTATAACCTAAGCATAAAATATTCCTTTGAAATAGTAAGGATTAATTTGTTTCAAAGAATATGAACTTTCCTTTGGTAGAATAATAAATTGCTTTTGAAATGGTTATGCTGACTACATTGGCAGTTAGAGAGCACTTTCCCTATGATATGGCTAATTGATGCAAACCAATTCTATCAAAAGATGGGCATAATATAACCCCATTTTTGTGTGGAAAATACATATGCATAGAGAAAATTCTGAAAAAAGCAATTATCAAAAGTATAAGCTTATTCGTTCTGCTTTGCAGGATTATCATCATTGCTCCTTTCTCTTGATATTTCTGTCCTTAACATGTGTGTTAAATCTCCAGGGTTTGTGCTTATTTATCCAGTAGCTCTCTTCCCATCACTAGCAATAACGTTGCAGTTATCCTTAATTCTCACAATATATTTTGTGTCACTCGGATGAATGCTTATGAAGTATTTGCTTTCAATATTGTATCATAGTCATTATAATTTACATTTAAGTCCTAAAGGCTAATTTCTAAAGAAAATAAGTTTTCATTTCACAGTGCCAATTTAGTCCTTCTTATTAATTATTATTTAATTATTTGTATGAATACTTTGCAGCTAGGGAGCATTTAAAACTTTGATTCCATATATATATATCTTCCATGTCTTTACTTAGAAAAAATTTTCTTTCCAGAATGTGATTTGCTTTGTTTCAGTAGAAATATAATAAAAAACAGCTTTAACAAGTCTTTATTAAAATGCTAATGATTTTCTTTTTAATTAATGGTAGCATATGGCCATCATAAGGAAGAGCATGACCCAATAGGTAATTGTCTACCTTGGTTCTGCATTATATTAGGAATGTCAGCAGTTACCACAAGAATAAGGAACTGTATGAGAAAGAATATATTTGTATTCATTTCTGTGGTTTCATGAACCACTATCAAGTCCAAAACAATTATCAAGATTACATATTGAATGAAAAAGGAAAGTCAAATTTTGTGAAATTTTTTTGGTATGTTGTCTTCTGGGATTTCAGAGCATGGACAACAGAAATACATTGCATTGTTTCAATACTACATTTCCAAGAAAGTCATAATTAGTATATCTAATAGAAATTAGTTATCTATGTTTCTCTTTCCTTAGTTGCAAATAAGAGCAAATATTCTAAACACTACAGTTACTAAAAGTAATAACTGCAACTGTTGTGATTAATTTAGTGTGCCTTAATCCTTCTAAAACTCCCCATAGTTATATATATATATATATATATATATATATATATATATATATATGTAACTATTTAGACCAATCAATATTAGACACTCTATAAACATTAAATTGTAAGACTTTGTCATTATGAATTTAAATAGTGCCTATTTCTGCCACCAGATATGGAAGACATTTTTAATTTAACTTGTTTATGTTATATATATCCTAATGCCACACTTGAAAATGTTCTGCATCTGCATGGATGTTTGACAGGCTGGAAGCCACAAACTATACCTTAGACTCAACAACATGTACCCAATTTTTGGCTGAAAGTATAAAGATTTCTGGCCAAAACTAATGGGTTTGACAGTATTGAATGTTGAAAGGTTTTGTTGTTGTTTTTGTTGTTTCTTTGTTTTATTTTTTTAATTATCTTTAATCTTTTTTTTTACAGTCCAGTCATTATCCTGCTCCCAGCCACCTTCTTACAGTTCCTCATCCCATTCCTCCTCCATCCTGTCTCCAAGAGGATGTCCCCACATCCACCCCACCTCCTTCAGACCCCCATTCCCTGGGACCTCAAGTCCTTCAAGAGTTAGGTATATCTTCATTCACTGAGGCCAGACCAGGCAATCCTTTGCTGTATATGTGTCTTGGGCCTCAAACCAGCTAGTGTATGCTGCCTCATGGGTAGCTCAGTGTCTAAGAGATCTCTGGGTCCAGCTTAGTTGAGATTAATGACCTTCCTATAGGGCTGCCCTCCACCACAACTTCTTCCAGCCTTTCCCTAATTTAACCACAGGGATCCCGACTTCTGTCCACTGGCTGGGAGTTAGTATCTACATCTGTCTCTGTCAGCTGCTTGTTGGGCATCTTGGACAGCACCTATGCTAGGCTCCTGTTTGTAAGTACACCATAGCATCAGTAATAATGTCAGAGCTTGGAGCCTCCCCTTGAGCTGGATCCCAAGTTTGGCAAGTCACTGGACCTCCTTTTCCTCAGTCACTTTTCCATTTTTGTCCCTGCAGGGTTTTTTGTTGTTGTTGTTGTTGGTGGTGGTGGTGGTGGTGGTGGTGGTGGTGGTGGTGGTGGTGGTGATGATGGGTTTTGTTTTGCTTTGTTTTTGTTTTTGTTTTTTCTGACAGGAAAAATTCTGGGTCAGAGTTTTGACTGTGGGATGGCAACCTCATCTTTCCACTTTTCTACTGGAGGTAGACTTTACAAGTTCTTTCTTCCACTGTTGGTCATTTTATCTAATGTCACTCCATTTGAGTCCTGTGAGTCTCTCACCTCCCAGGCCACTGGTACATTCTAGAGGGTTCACCCACCACCTACTTCCTGAGGTTGCCTGTTTCCCTTCATTTTGTTGGCCCTCAGGGCTTCACTACTGTCCCCAGCCTATAGCTGATTATGTTTCCCTTTCCCCATCCCTGTTCTCTCTTCCACCCAGGTCATTCCTTCCCTCTGACCCCTGTGATTGCTTTCTTCTCCTTCCAAAGTGGAATTGAGGCATATTTACTTAGGCCTTGAAGCTTGTTAACTTTCTTACATTCTGTGGTTTGTATTCAGGGTATTCTATCTCTTTTTTTTTTCTTGGCTAATATCTGCTTATTAGTGAGTTTATACCATGCATGTCCTTTTTGGTCTGAGTTACCTCACTCAGGATATTTCTTAGTCCCATCCATTTGCCTGCAAAACTCATGATGTCCTTGTTCTTAATAGCTGAATAGCTATACCTATAGCTATAGATGATATAGATAGATAGATATAGAGATAGATATAGTGGTAGAGATAGAGATAGAGATAGAGATAGAGATAGAGAAGAGATAAATATGTGTGTTGAACATTAATATATTCCTCTGGTTTCCCCATTAATGCACATTACTTTTAACTATTATTGACAAGCATGGAATTAAAATTACATTTTTCCTTTATGTAACATAAACAATGGAGAGTTATTTGCATTTTGAAATTTACTAGTGTATGATTATTTTAAAATTTTAGTAGAAATTAAACTTTAGTCATATCTTACTAAAACTATAATTCAACTATAATTTATCATAATTATAAGTTAGAGATTAAAAGTTAAATAAAACATGTCTTTCATTATAAAAGTATTTCTTCATTATTCTTGTAAATATAATTGTTTTCCAGGAAAAAAATTAATCCTTTTAAGTCATATGCTGCTTAGGTAACTGGTAAAAAGGATTAATATTTATACAATTATCTCTGTATCATGAGCAACTCTTTACATGTAAATTTTTAGGTTATTCTATCTTAGACATTTGTTCTTATCTTCTTTTACATCTTCCAACTTTTATGTACAACTTTCCAGTGAGTAGCCAATACAATTGTTCTAAAGTTACAAAATTAAAATTAATAATATACTACATCTAAAGTATTCATTTTCATCTTTATTACTTTGGAAAAACATATCATCCTTTTCCTTCTTTTGCTTTACTCTCTTCTCTAACTAGATTGAGCATATTTCTTTCTTGTTCTTTTCATATGAATCGACTGTGCTAGTCAGCATGTTCTGATTTTTTTTAAAAGTCTTATTAACTTAAGGTCGATCAAATGTTTAAATTTTTGCATGTAGTTATATGGAAACTGGAACTTGAGAATCAGTAGTTAATACGTGAATAAGGTCTGCCTTAAAAGAAATTTTCATTAAGACCTTTTATATTTCTGTAGAATTGTAAATCAAAAGCATATTTCACTATGTTTAAGAAATTACTTGCAGCAACAAGCTAACAAATATTAGGTCATTTTACAAACCAATAATAAAAATGTTACACTAAATTTCAATCCAGAGCTTCACATGTACTAGCTACACATTGACATGTCCTGTGTTGTTATTTTAAAGAGATAGACCTGTTATATAAATCTTAGATTTTCATACCAATAGATGCTATTTAATATTAAAAAACATGTTTTGTTTATCAAAATGATATGTTATTTAGGTTAATTACTTCTGTAATTTTTATTCCTGTAAGTTTAATTTAATTCTAAAACCAAATAATCTTATTATCTACATCATGACTGACACATTTTAAGTCATTGGTATTACTCGAGCTCAGCTTCATACCTTTATTCTTAAGGACTTCATGCAAGAAACCTGTAACAAACCAATATAAATGGATAAAAAATAAAGATAAAGTATATTTTTTAGTATACACAGGGTTTACACGAATACACTAATATTTAGATTTCAAGGTAATGTGACAGGGAGAAGCAGGGTGGAGGGAACAGGAGAAAGTCTTAGACAATAATGGCAAATTTCAAGTGATAATTTTATGTTTATCAAGATTAGCATTCTGATGCATCTTTTACTGGTCTACAGTTAACAGCAGACAAGGGGGCAATGCAAAACATGTAAGAACAAGGCTGTAGTATTTTCATGCACTCTATAGCATGACCATGGCTCACTTTATCCTGGCATGATGTTAAGGAGGTGGATGACAATCAGTGAAATCAGGCAGTTTTATTATGAAGCTTAGAATTTGTAAGCATTCTCCAGTTATGAATAGAGCAGGAAGCAGGGGCAGTGATACAAATTGTCACTATACAATGGGATTCACTTGCTTTGGCCTTCTCCAAAGTACGGGTCCATAGAAAACTATCTGAGCAAACCTGACTAAGAGTAGTAGGACTGCCTTGCAAAAATGAATGGGTGAGTGTTAAATCAGAAGAGTCAATAAACATTCTGAAATATCACATAAAATTATGAGTGTATACATGCTATCATAATGAAGTGGGTTTTTATTCCATCAAATTCTGTGCTAAAGAAAAACACAAACAAAACCAACACACACAAAAGAAAACAAGACAAAGTAAAATAAACTATGTCATTTGAAGGCCAGTACAACAACAGCAACAAATGTCTCCAGATCACTTAGAAACTACAATGGCTAAGAGCACCCAATGAAAAGTTAGAACAAATTACATCTCTGTTTTCTTTCTAACACCAACTCAAGTGTTTCCAATAGGAAAGGCTTTAGTAGTCCCATCATACAGATATACCCCTGGGTTTAGATCAGAGCTTTATAGAACTGAAAAAAAGCCATGTTGACATGCTTGAGTTGTTCATCTACTCACATTGATCACCAAGACAGAAAACAGAATACCAGATAAAATCTTTGTAAGGTCCTGATTTCAAGGCAGAAGTGGTCAACGTGGAAATCAATGGAACTTTTCCTTAGTATTTGTTTGTGATCATAGGTGAGTGTCACACCAATAAGCCAATGTCTTTTCTTCCATTCTTCTCTTCATTGATCTATCTGTCCACGAGTCTGTTTATCTATCTGTTGGTCTGTCTATCTGTCTATGTACGTGTGTATATATGTACATATGTATGTATGTATTATGTATGTATGTTATGCATCCATGCATCTATCTATCTATCTATCTATCTATCTATCTATCTATCTATCTTGCTATCTATCATCTGTGTATCCAGGTGTTATTTTATGTGTATGTCTGTACATAATGTTTTGTGTGCCACAATCTGATGAGAGGCATAAGACATAAAAGTTAATTGCAGTCCTTAGAACTAGAGCAAGAGGGGTTTGTGAGCCAAATATGGGTGCTAAAATCTCAAGCAAGTGCTTCTGTATGAGTAGTAAATACTCTTACAAGCAGAGCCATTTATCTAGCTCCTCCTTCCGGATTCTTGAGACAATTAAGTAATAACTTGACATTCTTGATGAAAATCACAACAAACTGAAACACATGATTTCAATATAATTGATATATTTTAACACAACCTTGGTCTAGTTCAGCTTGGGATGTATTGATTGATGCAGATATTTGAAAAACCTGGTGAACTCACCTGCCTGAGGCTGCCTACTATATTCTTAGAAGTATGATGAGACAACAAATAGGGAAGAACAGGCACAGGGATCAAAGTATCTCTTGGAAATACTTCCCTTTGAAGGCAAATTGTGTAAATTCTTCCATGCAAATGCCAGCAAATTTCTTCAGGTACACGTCAGTTATTAGATCTCTACAAGAAGAATGATGTCCTTAACATTCATGAAACTACACGACAGGATGAGATTTTCAGTACAACCATTATATTTGGAAATTCCAAGTCACAGAAAATCCTACTCTATGTGGCAATTTTAAAATTCATGAGGTGACAGACAAAAGCTCTGCTAAATATTTTCCTCAGTCATACTTCGACAACAGTCTTCTGCATCACTGAACATATCTTGATAATCCTTATGGCTCTGCTACTAACAGAAATCATGTAGGAACCTTTCCAATAGTTTCAATCGTCACTCTTTCCAGCTCCACTTTGCCAAAGTGTCAGCTTTGTCTGGGCAGCTTAAATGACTGAATAAGCCTTCCTTGGTTTATAATTTTGTGTAACTAAAAGGATTTTATTTTCTATTCTTTTCAAGTTCTTTGTCAACTTTCAAGATACTATCTTTTGGGGATTGTTAGAAAATTGTAGCAAACACTCAAGAACAGATTGGAAAAAACATAGGGAAAATTTTACAGTTTATAAAAATTTCTTTTATATTCCTTCTTTTCTTCCATTAATTATTTTATTCACTTTACAACCCAATTACTGCTGGCCCCTTCCAAGTCCCCTGCCCCACATTCCCTCACTTGTCGCCACTTCCCTTATCCTCTGAAAGGGTGGAGGTCCCCCTGATTATCCCCTACCCTGACACAATATGTCTCTGCAATATTTAGTCCATCCTTTTTCTACTCCAGATAACGCAGTCCAGCTAGCAGAACAAATTCCACATACAGGTAATAGATTTAGGGATAACTCCTGCTCCACCTCTTGAGAGACCAACATGAAGACTAAGTTGCACATCTGCTACATATGTGCTGACAGCCTTTGTCCAGTCTGTATATGTTCTTTGGTTGATGGTACAGCCTCTGAGAGCCCCCAAGTGTCAAGGTTAGTTGCTCTGTTGGTCTTCCTGTGGAGTTCTTTTCCCCTCAGGGACCCTTGATCCTTCCCCCAACTCACAGATACTCACAGAGCTTAATCCAAAGTTTCATGGTAGATCTCTGCATTTGTTTCAGCCAGCTACTAGATGGAGACTCTCAGCAGACAGCTATTATTCTAGGATTCTGTCTACAAGCATAATAGAGTGTCATTAATAGTGTCAGGGACTGGTGCTTGCTCATGAAATGAGTCTTAAGTTGGGCCTGTTTTGCTTGGCCATTCCCTCAATCTTTGCTCCATCTTTATTCCTGCATTTCTTGAAGACAGGACAAATTTTGGGTTGAAAGTTTTATGGATGCATTGGTGTCCTTACACTCCACTGGCAGTCCTACTAGTCTACAGGAGGTGGCCACTTCACATATCCTCATGGCTAGGTATGGTGAAAGGACCCATGATCCACAAGAATGAATGATAATCTAGTGGCTATCTGTAGAAGAATGTGGAAATCTCTAGGACATGCCAGAGACCTGACATGCAGGAGACTCCCAGGAGTCAACCTTGCTTTATGATGTCTAGAATATAAAAAAATTAGTGTAATTACTAAATATGGCTATTTTCTTTCTCACAAAGAAAACTTACTGGATAATGCATACCTATTTAAACAAATTGCTTGTTTAAATGCATGAGCTTTGATTTTCAGTTTTCTTCACATTTATCTTAAGTTCCCTAGCTGTAGTTTTGATATGCACTTAACTCAGTCTCCAGCCTACTAGGCAAGACCAGCTCACTCTGTTCATCCCACCCCTGAGCTGCATGTTACTATTGTCAACTAGAATTTTACATAGTAACTAGATACACTGTTCCATCCTCTCCTCTTTGATCTCCTGATTTTTTATGGAGATGCCTCTCCCATATAGGTTAATCAAAAAAAAATTTAGTTTAGAAATATTTCTTGGCTCATTTGTCTCTCATTCAACAATATTCACCAAAACAGGCTTCCTCATTGATGAAAAACACTGGTAATGCCATGGCTAAGGATTTATAATAAAATTCAAATTTTAAATTCAGCTGCTTTTATGAAATACCAAAATAAACTGATTCATCACTGTTTGAGAAGAGTTATGAAAGAATCAAAGTGCTGAAAACCAATAGATAGGAGACTAAGGAAATAACAAGGAGCAAATCAGAACAAGAGTGATGTAGAAAAACAAAAAACACTGGAGAGAAAAGGTCTCTTGTAGTTCAAGGAGGTTTGTTTTCAATCTCATTTTAGACTCAACAGGCCTGTGTGTATATGACTTGCTTTCAAAGATAGGCTCCTTTGAGTGAAACTGGCGCTTGTGAATAGTTGTCAAATGTGACATTTTCTGCCATTTTGCAAAAGTGGAAATTGCTCACTGGGGATGAGAGTGTTTGGTAAGTTTAAGCTCAGAAATTGGTGTTTGGAGAATTAGCCTTTCAATGGATATCTTGTGAAAAGAAGTTTGAAGATATTTGAGAACTTTTCTTTTCAAGAAATACAGTTTAAAAAGTGTATATACACCACACCTTCCAATACAGATGGCACACACATATCAGGGTTTCCAATGATTTCTAAGTGGCTCATCTCAATTACACAGATCGTTCATCTCCCTGCCACTGTGAATTGGTAGATTTCATCACCTTTGATGGTTATTCTTGCTAAAAAGGAAGTCATTGTTTTAAATTTTAATGTGTTATTTATTTAATAAAATATTACTTTACTACTTTATAAAACAAATATTCACAACACTATATCCTTTTTTCAATTACTGAGTAGGTAACATGTTGACTACATGTATATAATTTTTTTTTATGATAAAGAATAATTATGATTAAAACATTTAAAAATTATTAGTTATATAATAGAAGTAAGAATGGCAAATGAGTGACATGGGATAAAGTGTTAAGGGTCACGTGCTGTACAGTGATGTAAAATTATTAAAGATAATGTTTTACTATAATTTTAGGCAAACTAAAATCTAGAAAACTTGTATCTGCCACAAATTATAAAATTTCTATAAAATTTATAAAATTATAAAATTTCTATAAAATTTATAGAAACATTTGCAAGAAATCATGACAAAAGTTTTATTTGTTCACCAATGAATTGTGGTATCACGAATGACTTTTATTTGGTTTTCAAATATTATAGATTATTTCAAATTAGTGTATGTGAACAAAATATTAAATGTCAACCAGAAGACAAAAATCAAATTTAAGAATAATGAAATTGAACAAGCAAATGTAACAACTTTTACTTTTTCCCCTATTTTTTTTTTATACAAACTGGCAATGATAACTGTTGTCTGTGTATGCCTGGATCTCAACCAGGGTCTGGTTTTGATCTCCAGACCTGATCATTAAACCACCAGTTATCTATCTAAAGTTAGATATTTCATAGATGAATTGCATGCTACAGATGCAGGAAAATTGTATTCATTGCCTCCTCCAATCCATGGTCAAAATGTTTATGACTTTACTTAAAAATACATCCACAGTCCAAAACTCTACAACACTCTAACTGGCACCATGCATTACTGCCCACCATACCTGATATTATTTTTGTTCCAATTAGCAGAATCTAAGTGGTATAGCCAGAGGATGACATCAGGCACATCATATGATATCATATCTGTCTCTTAAGCAATCTACACAGTCTGTCCTTGGTCAAACAGGATGTGGTGGCAATCTGACCAGTATTTTCTCAGACTGTGCTAAATATTCTGCAAGTCATTCCAAGTGCAGTAACTGAATATTTACAATTTTCAAAGTGTATATGTTGGCATGCTAACATATAATGAGATGATAGTTAAGGAGATGCTTTTGGAAGGTGATTATATCAGGAAACCAGAACTCTGGAAATTTTTATTGGCTCTCTCCCACTGTTAACACATGAACATTCAATAGAATGTTGACAATCTCTATCACTGAAGATTGCTTTCTTTCCTCAGTCAGAGACATACTGGTGTATATTCCAGTTTCCATAGCCATAAAAATAAAAATTCTGTTATTTATAATGTTTATTAACAATTCAGCCTATTTTATTTTGTTACAGCATCCTAAACAAGCCAAAACACTACTGAGAATTCATGGCTTTGCTGTTCCTTTATCAACCTATGTATGCATATCCAGACATTTGGCACTACCATTTCCCTGTCTATAATTTATTCTCCCACTACTCTGATGGCCCGTACTAAACACCAATGAGGTGAAACTAGAGTTTCCAATAGGGTGCTCAAACACTGATGTATATGTGAATTTATATAAAATGTGTAGATAAGATTAAATTAATAATAACTGGATTTCAAATAATGCTGTGTGATCCCATAGTCTTTGATCAAGTCAATCAGTAGAAAACCTTCTAGAGCAAAGCTGTGGCTTCCTGACAAAAGACAAACCTAGCTGTTGGGTGTAAGCCTTAGCTCATGTGCAGTTCTTAGCTTCACTTCCTCACAGGGTACTATACTGTAGAGTTTCTGAGCTGCTCTCCAGAGTTTGTAACCCAGTATAGAAAAGTTGTTATCATAACGTATTTATCTTCTACATGCTTAAACACCTCCTACTTCACTTTCTGAGAAGAGCTTGATTCAAATCACTAATTGTTTACATAATATTATAACATTTCAAACTTAAAGTCTTGTTGTATTTAAGCCTTGCCTCTGTAAGGTAAGACTTAAGTATGTGATTTCTTAGGGTAACATACAGAATTTTCTCAAAAATATTTTATGAATAAATAAATTACGACAAAATTTTTTACCTGATATTATACCTGACTTTTAATTCAAATTCATTATTTTTTTTCTATTGCCACCTATACACTTTAGCCAATATGTACCACTGGGTTTTCTTTTGTTTTTTTAAAAAATTTTCCCATATATGAGTTTACTGGCAGTCTTATAGTATATGTGATAAAGACACTGGGTGAGGTATTATCATGACAATTTAAGTGTGTGCTAGAAGCCAGGATATAGTCTAATGTTTGTGGTACAATGAGAATTTTGGTGGCTCAGAAAACTCCTTAATGCTATATCTCTTTAAGAATTTTCAAGAAAGTTCCCAAGATGAGCACACATAATTACATATGACAAGTTTTTCTGTTTTTTTTCCCCCCAAAGGTTTTATTCTGAGCATGTTTAGAGATGAAGCAAACAGATATCACCCTTAAACCTATCCATTCTGAGTGCAGGGACCATGTCAGTTACATATTACTCTCCTAGACTACTCGCAGAAAAGAGGCTTTGGCACTGTTATTGTGGTAGATATGTCCTGACCTGGGCTTAAACTCTATGAGTATGTCAACCAACAGGGGTCCTACTGATGTCAGACAAAGCTGCCAGGGTTTTGTCTCAACTCAGAAAGCTGAGGAAGAGGCTGGCCATCTTGGAGATTTGCCACCTTTATTACCTACCTAGCCAACGGTCCTTGTCCCTATATTTTGTCTTCCAGGAACTCTTAACTCCTAGTCTCTCTTTCCCTTCTCTCATATGTCACCCTGACTGATTTTGGGGGGTTTAGGGACAATGACCTTATCTAGCTGCTTTGAGCATACAAAGGGTGGATAATGAGTGGCAGGGTAGATGCAACTTTGTCACTATAGTTAATAAAAAAAAAAAAAAAAAAAGGATGCCTGGTCCCAGTATGTGCTCTTAAGGGACAGTGCTCTACTTGATATTTGGCTTGCAGTGTAATGTTAAATACTCCCTAACCCTGGAGAATGTTTATGTGACTTAATTATGAGTAGGTTTCTAGTTCAGTTTTTGACTGTGGTATTTGTACCTCAAGATCTTTGGGTCACTTGGACGGGTAAAACAATACATCAAAGTAGAAGGGTTTTTTTTTTTCTTTCTTTCTTTTTGTAGCATTATTATGCTGTAATGTCCCACTTTCTTTTCTCTGTTCTGAGTCTTTGTGTCTGTCTCTCTGTCTGTCTCTCTAAAGGACTACAGGCTTACAGCCATGTCCAGTTCTTACAATTGATTGCTATGGGAGCTGGAAGTTGATCCAGGACTTTGCACATGCTGGGGACAGGGTCTATACCTAAGCTAGATCCCTAACCCATTCTATCTTTTGTGTCCAGAAATCTTGTTCCTTTTCTGTCAGCCACTTCCTCTTCCTCCAGTGAGCACTCCCAGAGGGCTTCGGTTGTATCTGGTTACTGGGTGTCCCTCTGAGACTAACATGTGTCCTGCAAAGCCAGCCATGTCTACTTCTGCACATATCCTCTTTTGTTCTCTAGTATAAGGTTTTAAAAAAGGAGAAAGATGAAATAGAGACTTACTTTTTGAATTTTTAAAAACCAAGTGGTTGTCTCTCTTCTTGCCCTCACTTTACATTTCAGGTGTGCAGGAGTTAACATTCAGGAGAGCACTCATCATGAACATTTTATAGCCCAAAGCCCTGAGAGGTACTTCCTGGCCTTTCTCATTTTCATTTACCTAATACAGTTTTCCAGCTTGGTAGTCCTACCAAGTGCTCTCAAATAATTTTGCTTCCCCCACCCCTATTTTCTATACTTTTAAATTATCTTTAATTTTTTTACAGTCCACTCTTTATTCGCCTCAAGTTCTGACCTCCAATAGTTCTTCATCCCATTCCTCCTCCCCCCTAACCCTGTCTCCAAGAGAATGTCCCTACACCTCCACACCCCTCACCCACACACCCCCACACAAACCCTGCAAGGCCTCCCCATTCACTGGGGCCTCAAGTATCTCAAGGGTTAGGTGCATCTTCTGTCACTGAGACCAGACCAGGCAGTCTTCTGCTGTATATGTGTTGTGGGACTTGGGCCAGTTAGTGTAGGCTACCTGGTTGGTGGCCCAATGTCTAAGAGATCTCGGGGGTTCAGGTTTGTTGAGACTGCTTGTTGTTCTATCGGGTCACCCTCCTCCTCAACTTCTTCCTGCCTTTCCCTAATTCAACCACAGAGGTCCCTGAGTTCAGTCTATTGGTTAGGTATAAGTATCTACATCTGACTCAGTCTGCTGCTTGTTGGGCCACTTGGAGGGCCGCCATGCTAGGTTCCTGTCTGTAAGTATGTCATAGCATCAGTAAAAGTATCAGACCTTGAAGCCTAACCTTGAATAGTGTCTCAATTTGGGTCAGTCATTGGACCTCCTTTCCTTCAGTCACTACATCTTAAATCATCAAAATTTGGAAGAGTTTAAAATATTTCATTCAGAATATTTTTGACAGCAAATATAGCATGAGAATACAATTTGCGATAAATACTCACTCTAACTTACAATAAGTATATTATAAATAAAAATTTTCACTGAGTACTTAAATTAAGGTAATTGATAGTGAAGAATATTTTTTAAAAGTCTTTGAAATTATCAGTAGAAAAAATGGATTATAAGCATCATGAATATGCAATAGTATTACTTGTGTTTTCATGAAATTATATATATATACATATACATATGCATATATATATGTTTGTGTGTGTATGTGTGTGTATTGAATTTATTCTCAAGTTCAACGTCAAAATACTGAAGATAATGTAATGGCAAGTCACAGTCCATTTATCTGTAGGAAATATATTATTGCTATCTTAAGAAGCTTTTGAATCAAGGTTATATCAACTTGGGTCTTCTGTCTTGTGACACGTCTCCCATATTTTTAGGATTAATTTTTCCTTTCTGTCTTTTCTGCCTCTTTCCTTCAATTTTTCTTCTACATTTATGAACCCATTCCTTAGATCGTCTTTCCCTCTTCTCTCCCTTCTTCACCTCCATTCTGACACACATATCTGAAAAATCACTACTTTATGCTTTATTTCCAAGGCCCAGATTCATGAATATGCTTACAAATATTTACTCTGGTCGAGAAAACATTCTTTCCCAGCTTACATTCAGCTTAATGACAGACTTTATAAATACAGCTCTCTGCTCCGTGACAGTTAAGGATTATTTTGCAAGCATAAGTAGTTTCTGTGATTACTATAACTCTGGTGTTGAAACAAAAATCAGAGGAAGTTGGATTTTCTAATTCCAGAAAGTAAAATTGTGCAATATGTTTATAAAAGCAGATATAAATTATGGATGATATTTTCTGTGTAACTGTGAGTTGACTTGTATTTGAAGTAAATATTGAAGATATACATGGAAATAAATATAAAACTATTCTCAGCTGTAATTTACATCCAATTTTTTGAGAAGAAAATTTATGACAGCAATAGTAACAACAACAAAAGAGAGGTGGGGAGAATGAAAAAGCACACACATCTTGACCTCATCTTAAGAAGAGCAAACTTGCCAGGGCTACACAGAGAAACCCTGTCTTGAAAAACAAAAAAAAAAAAAAAAAAAAAAAAAAAAAAAAGCAAACTTTTTTTTTTTCGGAAAAATTATTACTGGAACCATTGTTGTTGAACATTTACAAAACAGCCCACATTTTCGCATATCATTAGTTCTCTATGTTGCTAATTGGCTGATATTTTATGCACTCAGAGCACCTGCCATCCCTCTTTTCAGACTTGTGACACTATCCTTGTTTCCAAGTTCTCTCCATTCATTTAGACATATGACAGAGACAGTAGAGACTAAACTGCCACAGCTTCTGAGGTCATATGCCTTCACTTAAAGCTAAGTGATATTACTCATTCTAAAAGAAAAATTGAAAGATGTTTATACATTCAAGATTCTTGATCTCTCCCAAAATGCAGGAAAACAGATAAATAGTCTGACTCATGACAACAAACAAAGTAAAATACCACCCGTAAAGCCCAAGACCTAACTATTATGTGACTATCTCATCAGAACCTAATAAATTTGTACACAATCTCTTTCTTCCACTCTCCAAAAAATTCTGTGCCAGTCATTTACATGAAGTTGAGATATGTTTGACTTAGCCCTAGTCACAACCAGATTTCATGTTTAATCCATTCACAGATCTAAAACATTAAGTAACAAAATATACTTTTGAATGAAATTAATGACTCTTTTGTTAATAAATATTTTGATGCTGAAGATGAACTGAGGGCCATGGTATACAAAAGACTGTATGGTAAAGATATGCTCTTCTTTTTTTAGCCTACACTATTGGTTGTATTTTCCCAATTTTGGTGATGGCTCGCTCTCTCTGTTTCTCCCTCTTTCTCTTTCTCTATCTCAATTTATGCATATGGATTTAATATAGACTTAAAAATTGTACATATAGTTCATGTCATAAAATATAAATTATACAATGGATTTATTTTTATCTTAAAACATGTCATCATTCTTTAAGCATGTGTTCTGGCAAGAGAGCTGAGACTCTTAGAGTTATCAGTCTTTTCAAAGGCCAGGCTATAAAGATAATGGTGACATAAAAATCACTAGTGTCATAGAAAGTATAGTGTGCTCAATTTTACTACCAGTTTTCAAAGCAGAAATTTACATCTTCTGAGTTATGAACAGAGACCTAAAGGTAATCGTACTAGATAAAGAACAAATATTAAAAATTAAATGGATGAAATGGATGGGCAAGGCTTTTCATGATACTATAACCACTGGTTAAAAACTCTGAAACAATCCTTCACAGAAGGAAATTTACTCAGTAGTTAATGGGACTGCTTTTCTTGTTTATATTGAGAGAAGAACCTATATTTCTTTACTCAAAGAAGTTGAAGATGACATCATGAGAGCTTGAGTTCATGGATGAGAAAAAGAAATAGGATTTCAAGTCACATACTGCACTTCAGCGAAAATGATTGTAAAATGGGAGCAGTGATAAATTCATCAACAAATGGAAAGAAAAGGTCACAAGTGAATTAAAGGTGGATTCAAAGTAATATCATGTCTCTTCCTTCCTTGTGTCTACTATGCAGAGAACAGCTGTAGAGCCACATGAAATACTGTTTCAACTGCAGAGCCTGCTCCATAGTAAGCAGTTTCCTCTAAGACCATCCATACCGCAGGGAAACTCTCTAATCCCTAAGGTAAACAACTCAAAATAACTTCAGGAAGTCCCTGAAATGGACCAGATTCACTAAGTCCCATCTTTCTCAAGAACATATCATCAGAAAATACTGCTGAGAGTCACTTTCAGACAAAAGAAGCTACAAAGAAGACTCAGACAAGACTGGATGCCTGAAAGAAGCAGAAGAGTGCCAAGCAGCCTAAAAGAGGGTTAGAGTGACTGAGACACCCAGAAAGGATACTCTCCAATCTGAGCTGCACACATGCTGTGCAGTGTGCTCTGTTTTTTGTGAGCTGTAACTCATATTGCAGTTGACTTTGATGATGCAGCTGCCTTTGCTACTCTAAGTAGCCTGTCACCAATATTCCTGTAAATAAACCCAGGAAAACTTATTGGATCACACAGTTAGACTTTGATGGTATCTATACTTAGGTGTGTTGTGAGCTCCTTTTATTTCTGGGGAAAGATGTGTGTATGCTACGTCTCTCTAGGAAAAGTTTTGTCACACAACCAATCATTTGGTTAATCAAATATTTATAATAATAATATCAAGTAATAATAATTAATTATTTGGATGTTCATGACTGACTACAACAAGGATTCAGAAACCACATTTTGAGACTTAATCTGAAGTGATCTTAAACAATGAATTTTAGAGGCAAATTACCCATTAAACATGAAAAGGTACCATGGCTATGCATGAGAAAAAAGCAGCTATCACTTTCAGCCTAGATTAAAGTCATAGAACTAATTTTTATTCCTAAGCTGAGGTCACCAGTGTGCTCTGTCCAAGAGGCTCCTCTTGTTCACATTCAGAACTTTCTTCCCTGATTACCTCTTCTGTCTTTTTTACTTCAATTTAGGGAAAGTGGTTGCAGTTGACAGGCATGCCATTTGTGTCACCTATAACGTGGGAGATCTCATTTAAAAATTTAAAGACAATTGAAAAAAAACTACGCAAGTAAACATTTTTGAATCAGTAGAAATATAATAAGTACAGATTTGGAAAATTCTGTGAAGTAAGAGCATTTCAAATTTTCTACTCAATATTGTAATTATTTTTACATCAATGGAATGGACTTAAAGGTTCAAGAGGTAAGTCATCTAGTTACTTCAAGGTCCTGCAATAAAATAACTAAAGGATGAACTTTCATAACAAAATTTCATCATAAAAAAAGAACACATAAGTGTAGCTATGAATATATGAAATTGACATTAAAAGTCATAGAATAAATAATGATTTATTTTAAAAAGGATTAAATATTGATTTAAAAAGGAGGGGATGGAACAATGGATCAGTGATTAAGAACTCCTCTTCCAGAGGACCCGAGATCTTTCCAGGTACCCATCTATCATGGCTTGCAACCGTCTGTCAATCTAGTTCTGGAGGAGCACTTTCTGATTTTATTGGACATTGTATACATGTTGTGTATACTTATACAGACATATATGTATAAATAAATGCACTGTGAACTTTTATCTCTTTTCTCAATATTGGATAAAAGAAAATTCCGTTTTATTATGTATTTTTGAGAAACATTCCAGAAGTGATAGAATTAAAAAGCAAATCTAGTCATAATTGCTAGGTGTCAAATAGCTACTTAGAGTACGCCATGTGAAAGAGGTGGAAAGTCAGATGCACGTATCCCAAGCTTTTGTGATACATCTTAAAACTAAAAAGCACCATTGCAAGTCAACTCCGAGAGCAGGATGGTGGCAGTTGGAAGGGAAGGCTGACTAAGATTAAAATAGTTTACATCTCCGTATTTTAAAACAACATTGTACCATGTGAACATTTTGTTATTGTCCTTTATAAGGTTTTTCTTTTTTTTTTCTTTTTTATTGGTCAATTTATATTTACATTTCAAATGTTATCCCTCTTCCCAGTTAAACCCCCTATTCCCTCCCCAGAGCCCCTGCTTCTATGAGGGTGATTCCCCACCAACCCTCTCCTGCTTTACCAGCCTAGCATTCCCCTATGCTGGGTCATAGAGCCTCCATAGGTCCAAAGGGCTCCCTTCCCATTGGTACCAGATAAAATAATTCTCTGCTACATATGCAGCTAGAGTTATGGGTCCCTCCATGTGTACTCTTTGGTTGGTAGTTTAGTTGCTGGGAGCTTTAAGGGGTCTGGTTGTTTGATATTGTTGTTTTTCCTATGGGGTTGGAAACCCATTTAGCAACTTCAGTCCTTCCTGTAACTCCTCAGTTGAGGTTCCTGCACTTAGTCAAAAACAAAAACATACTTTAAGTGACATATATATCCCATATGAATATTTACAGACAGTTATTTAAACAACTTTTAGTTTTGGTGAATTATAAATTTAGAGAATTAAACACCAGAGGCTGAAAGATTGCAAGTTCATTGAGTAGGATCCTCTTGTAAATTCAAACTTGGAGGAAGAGCTAGTGATGTAGCTTTATGGGCAAAAAGAATGTGCTACATGAAGAAAGCATTTGGTTGAATTCTCTTTCCAAAAATAAAAAGGGGTGAGATCAGCGATTTATTGAATATAATTTGACACTTTAGTAAAGTTGTATTGGAATCACATTTAACAAACTAAATTTCTATATCACATATCTTCTGTCCACAGCTCATTCCTTTTCAAACTAGCACACACTTAACACTGAGAAACTTTTTCAACATAAGGAGATTATATGCTACAGTATTTGCCTTTAGTAGACTCTAGAATAAATACTCAGTACTAATCCTTATAAATGATATGAATAAAATAACCGTGAAAATGGATAAATAAGATAGCTGACATAATGCTTATTTTGACCCAGAAAAATACTTTACAAAGGAAGGAAAGGGTAGAGTGAAAGCAACAGAAATGAGAACTTTATTTCTTTATTTTAACTGATTAATTTTGTTCTCCAATACATAATTACATAAATAATGCTGATTATATTCCTCAGCACTGGTCAATATCCTCTCATTATCATATTTTTCCATGCCTTCTTTTGTTATGTTCCATGATCTTTATAGGCTTGGCATAAATATGTCTTTTAGGATGGCCACTTTTCCATTCTATTCTCAGCATCTTGAGCAACTATGGGTCCCTGCATTACTACCATTCCTATCAAAAGTGAAGCTTCTATGTTTAAGGCTGAAGGCAGAAATTCCCTCTGGGTGTGAGTTTAAACATTTAGAAACAAGTACCTCCTTCAGACCCAAGAAAACCTGAGCTATGAGACTGTGACCCAGTTTATAGTATTAGGATTTAATTACCTCTTGTGAAGAAAACCTCACTTACATACAGAAAGCAGCTGCTTAGCCTTATAACAGTTGCGCTATTGCACCCTTCTGCATTTGCCTCGTAGGTTGGTATTATAGTCTACATTGAGTGTTCATACCTGGGTGGGACTACTGATACCCAGACAGCAAGCATTACATGAAAATCTTGGTGCTGTTAAAGGTAGTCTATAGGGAGGAAGATTCAGCTCAGGTCCTGTTTGCTTTCTTTGCATATTGCAACTAAGATGTGTAGTAGCTTTAGCAACAAAGTTTTCTCAACTAGTCTTAGTCAGTAAAGAATGGAATTAGGGCAGGGCAGTGATGGCGCATGCCTTTAACCCCAGCACTTCAGAGGCGGAGGCAGGCAGATTTCTGAGTTCTAGGCCAGCCTAGTCTACAGAGTGAGTTCCAGAACAGCCAGAGCTAAACAGTGAAACCCTGTCTCGAAAGACAAAAAAAAAAAAAAAAAAAAAAAAAAAAAAAAAAGGAATCAGGAAGAGAATATACTATAGGAATATAGAAATGACCTCTGTATCATCCCTGATCAAAAACCCATAAGAAGTTATACAACACCTAGCATTATGATATTTCCTTATTAGCCCATGGCTTTTAGGGGCAGCTTTGTTCAAACTTACAGCATATATATATATATATATATATATATATATATATATATATATATATATATATACACACAAGTATAGTATCTGGAGAGATGGTTCAGTGACCATTTGCTGATGTGCTGATTTTGCAGTGGACTTCTGTTTGTTTCCACTGTTTCCACATGTTGAGACTCACAACTGTCAATAAGTCTATTTGAAGGAATTTGATGCACATTTTTGGTCTTAGCAGGAATCTACATCAATGTGCTATACATATAGACAGGCAGCCACACATATATAATAATAAATTAGAGGTTTTAAAAGTAAAGCCCCCAAAGTAGTAGGTTTCCAAGGGCTTCATGGTTTTTAATGATTCTTCTTCCTTATTCCTTTGTTTCCTCCAAGTCCCATCTCCATCCTTTATTAAATATTTCTACTTCCAGTATTTACCCTCTATATGACCATGTTACATATGTCAACTACCACACACATGCACATGTGCGCACACACACACACACACACACATACACACATACATTATGACATCTCTCACTTCAATCGCTTGTTTCTAGTTTCTGGCTTCTATTGGTACCAAAGCTAAAAACATAAACATCCACATTTAAGAGAGAAAATTCAAGAAACCTTTTATTCTGTACCTGTTTTACCTCCTTAGTATAGTATATACTTTTAACTATTTATCTGTGAATATTATGATTTCATTTTATATTTTCAAATTTATCATTGAAGAATTTATGATTGCAATAATTTCATTGTTTAACTGTTGAATAATATTTCAGTGTGTATGGGTGCCACGTTTTCATTATTTATTTATCAGTGGATAAACATCTACATTCTAACTGTTTCCTGGGTATTGTGAATTGAGCGCTATGAACAAGTTTCTCAATATTAGGCTACAGAATAGCCTCTGTAAATATGCCCAGAAGCTGTGTATCTGAGACAGGAGTGATTCTCTTTTAAAAGTTTTGTTTTGTTTTATTTTGTTTTTGTTTCCTTTTGTTTGAATATAAGGCTTACAGCTAAGGAACAAAGTGCAGACGCTAAAGCAAATGTCTAACAAATATGTTGTTTTGTAAAAGGTGTAAAACATGTATGATTCAGGTACAATATTCTTCATTTATTAACATATTCACTTTCAAGTTAGCCATCCCCTTTATAAGCATGATGGTTGTCACTGTTCATCCTACTCTACACTAATTGCTTACATATTATTTCCAAATAACAACACAGCCAGCACATCAAGATAACTTCTTCCTTAAAATTCAATGAAACAACAGTTACAGTACATTAATTTTATGACCTAAGTATTTGATTATATGAGCAAAACTTAACCATATAATTTTTATTTTATTTATCCCCCACTCCCCTTGAGAGATGTGCAAAGACAAAAATGGAGAAGAGTTGATGAAAAGGAGGTCCAGTGACAGGCCCAAATTGAGATCCAGCTCAGGAGGAGTCCCCAAGGCCTGACACTATTATTTATGCTATTGTGTACTTACAGACAGGAGCCTAACATGGCTGTTCTCCAATAGGCCCAGCAAGCAGCGGACTGAGACAGAAGCAGATACTTACATTCAACCAATGGACAGAAGCTGGTAGCACCTGGGGTTGAAATAGGGAAAAGCTGGAAGTATCTGAAAAGGTGGAAGACCAGCAGTGTAAAATTATCATTTATATAAGAACTTTGTTCCACAAACAAAGGAACTAGATGACACTGAAAGATTCATGGTGTTTGCAGTGTTTTGCTTATTTATTTTGAACAGCGTAATAATTAAAACACCCTATAATACACTCAAAATTGTAATGGAAGATACTTTGTCTTAGAGAAAAAGATGAAATGAAGAATAATGTACTACCACATCACACCCAGTAAGTGCTGTGTTGATAGATTAACAGGCCTACTGAATGCATTAAATACAAAAGACTAAAGTATTAGCACTAAGGTTTGCCATTATGTGTAGACATTTGCATTTGATAATTGCAGCACTCTAAGTAGACATTTTGAGCTTCATTCCAATATATTACACACTCTGTCTTTCTCTCACTCTCTCCAGATAAATTTATAGGTTCACATGAACAGAAATATTTAGCTGCATGTAAAAGAGTAGTTGTTAGTTGAAATATGTATGCATACACATAAGTGAATATATTCATATTTATATAATATAATTTAATATATAATTAATGTGTGATGTATATTATAGACATATACACATATTACGTTGTTTGGAGCTTAACAAAAAGAAATTTAGTTAGCTTCATTTTTTTTCTTTTATTCTTATTCTTCAATTATATGAGACATTAGTCAATGTCTCAAATTTGATGAGTCATTTGATATCTCAAATTTCAAACTAACTCCATTTTGTTATTAGAGGATAATTGAATCTCAAAGCATAAACAAAATAGTAACAAAGTATGTGTAGTGCATCTTCTATGTGGCAATGTACTTGACATTCTCAAGAACTTTTCTTGGCTCCACTTCCTTTTACACAAACCATATACCTGAGCACAAAACCTTCTCTCTTCCTTTTATTGTTACTCCAAATTAGGCTTATTTATTTATCGGCCAAACTATTTTATTTTACCTAGGAAAGATTTGTTAGAGAAAAAATTATTTTATTCTTAAAACGTATACTATCCAGTAGGAACCATTAACTTTTCCATTGAGATTTTATACCATTTTCATATTTATTTTCTATAAAGACAACTAAATATGGTATATGTTTTGTGTTCAGTATATATTTACAGAAATGGTGAAATATCTTTTAATAAAGGAAATTCCTTACATAGACTACAGTTAATTTTACATCCCCAGAGTTGAAACAAAGTTTTATAATATCTATCTATCTATCTATCTATCTATCTATCTATCTATCTATCTCATCTGTGTGTGAATGTGTCACACTCACAAACACAGACATGCACACATACATATACACAAAATCAAAAATATAAACAAGCAATATACTTTAAACAAAATACTCAATGCAATAAACTTTAAATTCCACCAACTAAAGAATAATTAAGTCTTTCATTCTGAAGAAGAGGAGCTTAGAAGAGGAATGCCCAATGTGAGAACCAAAATGTTCAAATTTAAAGAAATAGTGAAAATTTATTCTGGACAACATGCAAAGGTTTCAAGAGATGCAAAAGTATTTTAATAGTGTCTTCTTTATTAAAAACTGGCCAGATTTCTTTGTTGGTACAAGCAATTGACCCAAGCCCAAGAACATGTGTTTGATACCAAGGGGTCTCACAGCAGAAGAAGAGAACAACTCCTGAAACTTGTTCTCTGGCTTCTACACTCCTACTGCCTCCACATAGAGACTGCCAAATAGATAAATGTAATTAAATTAAAAAGCAATCATGACATTTATATCTTGGTTTCACTCAAGTATTGAATTTAGAAAGAAAGAGAGAGAGAGAGAAAGAGGAGAAAGAGAGAGAGAGAGAGAGAGAGAGAGAGAGAGAGAGAGAGAGAGAGGGAGAGAGAGAGAGAGCGAGAGAGAAGAGGAGAGGAGAGGAGAGGAGAGGAGAGGAGAGGAGAGGAGAGGAGAGGAGAGGAGAGGAGAGAAGAGAAGAGAAGAGAAGAGAAGAGAAGAGAAGAGAAGAGAAGAGAAAGAAGAGAGGAAAAATATAAAAATTAATCTGAGGACTAATAAGAAATCAAAATATTTTCTCTCCCTAAATCTTTCAGCTAGAAATATATGTATGTTTTTTCATTACATTTATTTTATTTTCAATACATAAATTTATTTTGTATGCCCATTTTTGTGTGTATGTGTGTGTGTGTTTGTGTCTGTGTCTGTGTGTCTGTGTGTTTTCATACCATGGCGCACTTATAGAGGTCAGAGGACAGACCTCTGGCAGAGTCAGTTCCTTTCTTCCATTACTTATGTCCCATAAATTCCACTCAGATCTTCAGCATGGGAATAAGTGTTAGACCATAGCCTTCTAACTGGCATTAGCAGCTTGTCTTTAGATTTTGGAATATTAATTAAAATAGCATTAAAATACAAACATAATATCAGTTAGGTAGATAGTGTAATGAAAATTCAGTTGTACATTCATTATTCCTTTTAGAAACAAAACAAAGAAAATGCATTAAAATATTTGTTTCACAAAGACTTCATAACAGTTTTATTCAACCTGAGGTTTTTGACCCTTTTGACAAACCTCTTTCTCAAAAAGTTTTTACTTTATGATGCATAACAGTAGCAAAATTACAGTCATGAAGTCACAACAAAAATAATTTGGTAGATAGGGGACACTCCACCATGAAGAACTGCATTAAATGGTACCTATAGTAGGAAAAAGGAGAGCCACCATTTTATACAGTATGTCTGTATGGATATTCATATAGAGAATTGTATTTAATTATGCACTCAAACTTTTGAAAAATAGCTAGATATAGCAAACATTTAATACATATCATGTGTTGTTTATGTTGCTGTTATTTTCAGGTTCTAAATACACCTGTTGTTGACTTTACTCTTATTTAATATACTTTTTAAAAAACTACTATTTAAAATAAATCACATTATGTACTTCAGTATGCTGAATTTTATTTATTTAAGATCAAAATCATTATCTATTAATGGACCGTTATTCTTTTTGTTTTTTAACCAATTTGGTATTGATTACTTTCTCTGTGGATAGTTCACCTCTCAGTCTAAATGGTTACAAAGCCAAGATGAAGTGGAATACTCACAATCAAATAATTTATGGTACAATACAAAACAGTAGAATTGTTATTTTATGATTTGATTTGTTATAGAAAATACTTTATTTAGACGGGTCTTTGTACTGCACATCAATTTTGTTATAGAACATGATTCATCATTAAATCCCTAATTATGCATCTGTATATAACTGAAACAAAAAAAGAAGGAAACATGTTTTTCACTAAAATGCCATCATATATTGGATGGCATTGGTTATGTTTTTTTTTTGGATTATCGCTGGATATTTGTTTGTCTTTCTTTTAAAGGCTTATTATATATGTTTCAACATAAGCCACCCTTTCATACTAAGTGGCTAATGTTGAGATCATTGCCAAGAGAGTAAAAAAAATGAATAATTGGAGACCATGAGTTTGTTAATATAGATTTCTATTGCTTAGCAGTTTCTAATGGCATCTTGCTTTAAGCTTCCTGCTTTTTCTAAATATTTGTCTGTCATTTTATATTAAAATACATTCTTGATTACAAACACACGTCAGGAGTTTTTGTTTACTAACCAGTAATTGGATTTCCACAGCTATTACTCATTCTATATACTATTATACATTTTAGTGAATCAATGGAATGCATTGAACCCCAGTCCAATTACCAAAATCTTATACCTTATCCAGTTTTAAACAGAAACATATCCAGTTAATTAAGCCATTAATATAGTTTTCAAAGCTTAATTAGTAAAGATGATACATATATTTAGAATGAATAATCCTGAAAGCAAAATCTGAACCTCCAGATTATCAATGAGACACTCATATACTAAGATTAAAATGTTATTTTAAATGTTTTAATTTAAATGAATCATTCAGATATATATCAGAATTTTATTAAATGTTAAAGAATATATTAATGAGTACTTCTAATGCAATCTACCAGATCTCAGTATGATTTTGTGGAAGAGACTATATTGATATATGTATGCTAGACGTGCCTGTTAAAACAACTAGGAAGTATCAAATTAACTTGAAAAATGGCTTTCATGTGTAAATAAATACATTAAAATAATAATATTACTGTACATCCACAAACAGTTTTAAAAAGTTTACATTAAAATCATTGCAGAAAATAGAAGTTTATACATCACTGAGTTGTTCCTGGATAGCTGACTTTGATGACTTTGATTCTAAAGGTATACCTTCTTTTCCCCCATGATACCTGCTTTAGAAAAAGTACATGTAGGTGGGAGAACTAGAGATGGTAGAATATATTAATATTGGATAGGGAAAATATGACATTTAAAACACAAATTCAAAAGAAAATAAATTTGATTAAGACTTTATTCTAAGTATATTATATTAGTATTAATACTTTTTCCATTTTTAATATAATTCCTGAATGAAATATTTATAATAAGAAATGAGTTTAGCACAAGCAAGATTTTGTTGCTCTAGTCATAAATGCAGTTCCACTTTTATAGCAGGGAAAGATGGTAGTAGTTCTCATAATTTTTCCTATTGACATCTTAAATTAGGATTCCCAGTTAATACTTATGGTAAATGCAAACAAAATGCATAAAAAAGATTTTGTAGAATACAGTAGTCTAGTTAATTCTTTCTTTAAACCATCTATTAAAGTTTCTGCATACTTAATTGAATTAAAGAAATTGAAATAATCATATAAGTAAATATCATATACTTGAGTTGTGGTAAATTTATTTGAATAATGACAATTTACATGAATAAATACTTATGAATGTTTAACTAATATGGACAAAACATATATAGTATCTTGTGAAATAAACTAAATTTTTATATTAAATATCTAATTTTAATATTTGAAGATCCAGGATATTTTCAATATTCCATTTTTATGCTTAAAGCATCATTGTCAGATCAATACACAATAAATAAAATATATTGATAATTGTGAACACTTATAACACCAGAATGCACAGATAAATCCAAATAACTTTCTTGTAATTCTGATAATAGGAAATGAAATATATCATATAGTTGGTAGAAACAAAATCACATTCTTTGGTCATTGGTCTAAACAAAATATTTTAAACTATATATTTTAAAATATATAGTGTTTTACTTTAAGTGTATAAATAGAAAATCTTACTGAGATAATAATCTTTACATTCTTATTACAGTTTATTTATTGTGTATTTGTGTGTTCACATGCTTCTGTGTGTTTGTGTGTGTTTGTGTGTGTGCGTGTGTGCCTGTGTGCCTAAAACATAATGCATATGTAAAGATTAAAGAAAAACATAATTAGTTATCGCTCTGTAATATGTGGGTTCCAGGGAATATACTCAAGACATCAAACTTGGTGACAAGTGTCTTTACCTTCTATGCCATCTTTTTTTTCTTTTTTAAATAAATATCGTATAGTGAGGTTGATGGGGATGTGAGGAGTGGATGAAGAAGTAAATGTTGATAGGGTGTATTTTATGAGAAAAGAATGGGTCTGCACTATGTCATCTGTCTGCATAATCGTAAGATTTGGTGTTTCTTGGGGGAATGCACCCAACCGTGGGACAGGGGGCTGTCTCTAACTCTTTTACCTGCTCTTGTAACCTTTTTCTTCCTACTCAACTGCCTTTAACAGCCTTCATATGAGGGTTTTTCACTAATGTTATTCTAACTTTTTATGCTGTGTTTGATTGATATTCTTAGGAGACCCGCTCTTTTCTGAAGGAAAACTAAAGAGGAGTGGATCTTTGACAAAAAGGAGCTGGTGAGAGCACAGAAAAGATTGGAGGAAGAAGAAACTATGGTCAGGATGTATCAGGGAAGAGTAACAAAAAAAAAAAAATACAAGGAAATTCAAAAGCATTTAAAAATTGTATATAAAAAAGGAAAATATTATGCAATAACATATTTCATTGAATTTATCTTTGACTGTTTAATTATATTTCTCATTATGTATGAGATTATTATACTTTGTTTTATATTTTTTATTGATTTATATATATATATGTATATATACATGTATACAGTGTATATATGCTGATATATAACTTTACATTTTCATTGATTTGTAAAAAATTATTTGAACACACATGAATATTTTTTGTAGTTTTCTATTTTGGCTTTGATTTGATATGAGAGCAATAGTATCGTAATAAAATAATTTAGGTGATTTTATCCCTTTTCAGTTTCTTGGAGAGAATTTAAAAGATAAAATCAGTTCTGAGGAATCCATAATTAAATCTATTGAGTAAGGGCTCAACTTTGTCTAAAAAATTTTAGATTCAATTCCTTGCAGTATTTAGTTTTAATTTTCAGCTTGACACACCTGAAAATTATCTTGACAGACACTATCAATAAGTTTTTACTTATTGGTTTTCTACATGGGTTTGGCCCTGGGTCATGTCCATAAAGAATTGTCTTAACTAAATTAATTAATGGAGTAAGAGCCAGTGCACTGTGGGCCTTACCATCCTTAGGAGTGGGGTTCCTGAAAGCTGTAAGAATTAGTAAGCTAAGCACAACAAGCAAGTCAGCAAATATGCTCTCAGCTGTGGATGTGATAGGATTGGCTGTCTGAAGTTCTTGCCTTGACTTCCTTGCAGTTGTGGAATGTTACCTGAATCATAAATTGAATAAATTCCTTTTCCCAGTAAGTTACCTTTGTCATGGTATTTTACAACAATAGAAATGAAACCAGGACAAAAATTTGTACCTGGAATAGAATGACGCTTTTATAAATCTGACAGTGTGGCCTTTTTGCTTTTGTACTATTTGGGAGAAGACTTTGGAACACTGAGGCAGAAAAGCTATTGAATGTCATGGACAATGCTTAATTAGCTGTTCTTGTGGGAACTTTGAATATAAAAGTTCTGAGGCTAACACATATACTTAAGACCAAGCTAATGAGGTTTTAGCAAGTAAAAAAGACTCTTAGAAAATCAAAGGTGGGTTCTCCCCTTGTCATATTTTGTCTAGGAATACATGTGTGCTCATCTATCTTGGGTTCAAGAAGTAGTTGTGATCATTAAATAAAGCAGCACCATTGAAGTGATCCCTCCTGAATTTCTTTAGGGCATCATGAACTTTCTTCTTCAGACTCAGCACACAGAAACAGACATAGTTGGGATCCAAGTAGCCCAGGCAAAGCAAGACTTCTCTGAGACAGTTCAGGAACCAGAGTCAGACAGCATGGTGAAATTTTTGAAGAGAATCAGAGCTCATGGGGCAAAGGAGTAAGCCTCTTCTTATATCTTATGAAGAAAAGGATGAAGTGAACATGGCAAGAAATTGCAGGCTCTCTAATTTCCAGGTTGGAAGTGGGGAAGGAAGAAGCAGACCATGGTACCTTAGATTTACACTCACTTTCCAGGTTAGAAGTCAAGACTCAGGCAAGTTAGCTAGCTCAAGACACATAGACAATGGCTCAATGTGATGCTTTTCAGTATGTAGGAAAAGGGGCGCTACTACAAAGCAAATCTAGATTTTTACATTATATTCGTTCAGACACTTTATTTAGAAAATCAAATTGCAAAGATTATAATTCTCTATCCAAATATTTGCATAAACACCGCGTGCATATCAGTTTAAGTGAGACAATGGCATTTGAGCTGGACTTTCTAAATTCAAATTTCAATCAACATATATGCTACCCAGATTTTAATAAAATAACATACATCTCATTAATTCCATCTAAAATGTTATTAACATCCACATCTTGCTTGCACTACATCATGTTACGCACACACACACACACACACACATATATGTATATATATATATATTAAGACTTTAGAAAACACACAAAGAATTTCAAAGTATTGCAATTGATTTTTGGAGTATATAAAATATTCAATTATTCAATACATGTCAATAACTCCATTAAATTACTACAGTGAATCATAAGTACATGTAACTCAAACTGATTAGTAACTTGAAATTCATATGTAAAAATTCCTTTCATTTCAAACTAAGAGTCAAATATAATCATGGTTTCTTTGTGTCTTTTCCCTCAACAAGCAGTTTTCTCAAGTAGGTAAATGTGATGTCTATTGGTACATTTCAGAGATTAGAGTTATATGTATGTTTGTCTTTTATCTTCCTGTCAAGTTTTAGAAATAACCTATCTATCAAATTTATCTTAAAAAGTTGTAGCACAATACAATTTCTTCAGAAAGAAATATTTATTAAAGATGCCATTATACAACAAATTCCCTTTAAGATATCTTAATATTGGAATACTTACATCAAACTTAAATATTAGAATTAGCTGAATTTGAGTTAGTGAAATAAAAAGAACATTGGCCTTACTTTGAACCATTCTGAGAATTACAAAGGCATTTTCCATCAATTCTATTTTGGCAAGACTAATCAAAGAACTGAGGGAAAGAAAATAAGAGGTTAGTGGGTTCTCTTTCGATCAGTCTCTCTAGGAACTCTAGTTTTCCACACAGATTACAAAGGGTTGGCCATTGTTTGGCATGTTGGGATGATTGCTTTGTGGGCTCTAATGAATAACAGATGGGCTGAGCTGTGAGGGTTCTGTAATGAGGGTATTCAGGTGACTGGTGGTCATACAGCGGCAGGAGCACTCACAGGAAATGAGTGCCATGTGGTGACATTTGTCAGAATAGACAGAAAGTTTCCCTCTCGTTTGCTGAATCTTTGACTTTAGTAACATTTTCAGAACATACCAGTAAAAAAAGTTTCCATAAATTTTATGGAGCTATTATAATTTTGAGTGTTTATTAAAAGGTATGAATTTTAAATATTAGTATAAAGCAACCACAGGAAAACAGAAAAATTAACTGGAGCCATGTATCTCTTATTCTGGAGAGACAATGCTTAGTATTACTTAGTTGTGATGAATTTAACTATTAAAGAATTTCAATCATGGAATAACAAAATTGAGAAGAAGCTCATAGATCAGAAATACCATGTTCACACACACATACACAAAGAGAGAGAGAGAGAGAGAGAGAGAGAGAGAGAGAGAGAGAGAGAGAGAGAGAGTGAACGCAGTACTAATACTCTAAAGTCAATCAATGGAGTACTGGTTATCAGTACTATGGTTATCCTGTTGAGTCAAATAAGCATACTATTTATTTTAATATCATTTTGGGGACAATACAATTTCACATATATGACTTGGGGAAACAAATGTATAGTAACTATATATATTAACTTAGCCAAAAATAGTAGTGTGTTCGGAAAGAAAATTGAGCAATATAAACCATTTACACAATCTAAAATGTGTAATTATTTAATAGTGGTAGGGCAGTTAGCTTGTAGTTGCTATTCCCTGGAAAGTAAAAAGAAAAATCATGTTTAATAAGTAAATACAAATAAGGAATTTCACAAGATTATATTGTAATTTGTTGGTGACAGTAAAAAGTTTTATAAGGTATTTGTCAAGTTATCAATTAACTTCTCAAGGGTTTTGTTTCTTTCATGAAATGTGGTAGATGGTTCAAAAATTAACATGTTCTACCATTATAATTTTAATTTTTATGAGTTTGTTTGTTTGCTTGCTTGCTTTGCTTTGCTTTGGGGAAGAAATTGTTTGTTTAAAGGAAACATACAAGTCGATTTCTTTTGTTAAAATGTGGGGGTTTTTTTTTGTTTTTTTTTTTGTTTTTTTTTTGCCTGCTTTGCAATACTACCTCATCTCCTCTTCAGTAAACATAAATTTAAGAATACTTGTAGCAGTTTCACCTTGCCAGAGTTAATGTACCTTGTTAAGGCAATCATCAGTCTATTCCATCTTCTGTTAATATACTGCAGCTAGTGTACAAGAATTATAAGATGGAAGTGTATTTGTTATTGTTTTCAGATAAAAGATTCTATGTTAGATTTTTGTTCTAGTAAAAGCCATTTTTAGTTACAAAGTTGTGAAGTTCAAAGTCCTCCTAGGAATGATAGAAAACTGTCTTATCTATAGAAATAAATGACTGTCACAATGAGCAGATGCACTGAGAACGGTAATAAGTAATTTAATTCAGTTTATATGTAGATGCAAGTGTGCTATGTTCAGCTCTATGAAATTACAGCACAATGTGTTGAAAATGTGCACTAATGTCAAGGGAAATTGTGAAAGAGATAGCAGGTAAATAATGAGCTTGCTAGAACATTTAACAAGAGTGTTCAGTTCAAATATCATGTAAGTTAGAGTATGCATTATACTATTTCATGAGAATCTATAATTTTTTCTGAAAGTAAAATGATAAAAAGGAAAAGTAGTTGATAAAATGAAGTATATTTTTGTGCTCAAAGAAAATTTTTAATCAGAATGTTTCAAGAAAATCATCTTAATAATGAGAAGTTAGAGCCATACTGTAATGCATGTGTGTAATCTCAACACTTTGCAAATAGAATCAGAAAGATAATGAGCAAAACATTAACTAAGAAATATATAGAAAGTGCAAAGCTAGCCTGAACTCTAGAAACCTCTGTCTTAAAACAAATAGAAGAAGGATTAGTGGAATACATGAGAATCTAATTTTTAATGGAAGAGAGACTGACAGAAAAAGATCTCGATGCTAGTAATATTTCATGAAATATACTATTTATGATATACTTTGTTTCCTAGAGAAGTTGATATTAATTTTCTGGGGATTATATGATGGTGGCATATAACCAATTCACAAACTATATTCAATTAACTTTTTATTAAAATAATGTTTAGAAGAGGGTTATAGTCATTGGAAGTAAATATAGTTTAGGAAATAAAAATGTATTTGAAAATGTAAAACACTGAAATAAAATTAGGTTTACATATTTCCTCAATAATTTATAAACATCACTTAAAGTGAATCAAAATCATATCTGTTTTTATCTTCATGTTCCTTGACTATTTGCTTCTATTTTATTACTAGTTCCTCAACCTAGAACTGACCTTAAACTTGCATGTAATTTAAAGGGTATAAAAGCAAAAAAGGAGAAGGGGGGATGGGATGGGGGTTAATGAGGGGGGATCGGGAAAGGGGATAACATCTGAAATGTAAATAAATAAACTATCAAAGAAAAAAGAAAAAAAGATAAGTTTTTATTTTTCTGTTTGCTAATCTGATTCCTATGATAATGAAAAGGTTAATTTTAATAATCTCAAACTGTATTTACAAGTTTGATACAGTAAAGTTTATTTTAATAAGAACATTTTATTAGTTGTATTTGGCATGAAGATTTCTTATTACGAATGTTTGAATAGGAGAGTAGGTTTATTAGTTGACCTCATTCTGATTAACTGAAAAACATTAAACACTACCATTTGGATAGAAACCAACAATCTGTCAACTCCTCCTTTTCATTCTGTTGATATTTTGGTTTCAAAATTTTTAAGCAGGTGACGATCTCATAAAGGAACCACTGGTAAATGCAATAATATAAATGTTATTGACAGAGAGAGGAGAGAGAGAGAGAGAGAGAGAGAGAGAGAGAGACAGAGAGAGAGAGAGAGAGAGAGAGAGAGAGAGAGAGAGAGGAGAGAGAGAGAGAGAGAGAGAGAGAGAGAGAGAGAGAGAGAGAGAGAGAGAGAGAGAGAAAAGAAAGAATATAACAGACGTCTGTGTAAGGCCAGAGAGATAAGTAGAGGCCAGCTGGTACATAGACCCTGCCAAAGAAGCATGCCTGAATGTTAAGAGAACACAGCAAAGAGGCTGAAACATACCGCTTTTGACTCTTTTAAATATGGAGGCAGTGGAAGAGTGATTAGGTTTGGACTACATAGAAGATGGTAGCCATTCAAATTCAAAATTAATCAGAAGCACCAATATCAATGAATAGTTAATTTGGACAAAGAATAAAGAAGATTATTGACATCATACCTTTAAAATTGTTAGTTTTGTCAAAGACAACATTATTTATTGAATATTTTATTTACATTTCAGATGTTATCCTTTTTCCCCATTACTCCCCCCCACACCCAGAAACTACCTATCCCATCCCCCCTCCTCCTGCTTTTATGAGGATGCGACCCCACCCAGCCACGCATTCCCACCTCCCTGCCCTCAAATTCCCCCACACTAGGGCATCCAGCCTTCACAGGACCAAGGACTTCCTCTCCCACCTATGCCCAACAAGGCTATCCTCCCCTATATATACTACTGGAGCCATGGATTTCTCTCTCTGTGCTCCCAGGCTGGCAGTTTAGACTTTGGGAGCTCTGGTTGGTTGGTATTGTTGTTCTCCTTATGGAGCTGCAAACCCCTTCATCTCCTTCAGTCTTCTTTCTAACTCCTCCATTGGGAATCCCATGCTCAGTTCAATGGTTAGCTGTAAACATCCTCCTCTGTAAATGTCAAGCTCTGGCAGACCTCTAAGGAGACAGCTATATCAGGCTCCTGAATCACAAAAGATCACACATGGTGTGCACTCACTGATAAGTGGATATTAGCCCAAAAGCTTGAAATAGCCAAGATTCAACTCACAGACCACATGAAACTCATGAAAATGGAAGACCAAAGTCTGGGTGCTTTGGTCCTTCTTAAAAGGAGTAACAAAATATTCATGGGAACAAGTATAGAGATAAAGTGTGGGACAAAAACTGAAGGAGGGACCATTCAGAGGTTGCTCCACTTAGGTATCCATCCCATGTGCAGTCACCAAAGACAACATTTTTAAAGACAGCTCCCATACACTGGCTCATGTCTGGGGCTCAGTCAATTAGTGTTAAAAACTTAGGGTTTTGCTTTTCAACTTAGAAATATCCAAATTGTTATCTAGATTTGAAATGCTAAAAATATAACATGCATGCACTTATTTTATGCTTTGTGGATAGGATTATTGTTCTCAGATTTTATTCCTCTCCCATAGAAGGTTCTTCACACATAAGCACAAAATCAAAGAGTGATTCCGATGTAAAGGAAGGAATGGGATATACATGTGATAAAGACTCACAAAGAAGCAGATGTGCAGTATTAGCAGGTCTAGAGATCCAGTGAACAATATGAGACGTTGAAATTAAAAAAATCAATTAATTTGATATTCCTGTTAAATTGATTTTTGCTATAATAGACAACAACGACATGCAATTATCTGGTTCTCTCTCTAAATCCTCCATTACATACTAATTAGGTCACTGTTAGTATTTTGTCAATATTTTGAAGGAAATTGCAAAATGTTTCACCAATACTGGTTTGACCAAGTCCTTTTATCTATAATAAAATATAAAAACATTTAAAATATGAAAATGCAAACAACTTTTCTAATTTGCATCATTACCATATATATGGCCAAACTTAATAGAGTTTAATTGAACTGCACTATCAATGGAACACATCGTTGATAATAATCCAGTCTTGACAGTGCTGTATTCCATTAATAGAATGTTAATATGAGCTGAGAGTTATTTTTTCTCAACAGAAATTAGTGTAGAAATTATAATTCTGTATTTTCCATGAACTCTGTTTAATAATACATTTTTCATCTTTTCATAGTTATTCATTTATATTAAATGGTTGTTGATATTTCCAAAATTACCATACCAATAAATAATATAAACATACTTGAATATATTATATATTCTAATGAGTAAAATTAAAACCAAATTTCATTAAAGTTAAATTAAGTATTCCAAAGAAACAGTGAAGCAAATTTACATATAGACCATGCCTTTGAAATATTGATAATTCTATAGATACTCAAGGAACAGTACATTCTCATGGATATTCTTTTTCACTAAGTGCTTAAAATTTAATTTTCTATTCTGCCTTGTTAATTATTGATAGTAAGCTCTCATTTCGTAATGCATATATGCAAACATGTATACTCAGAGCTTAATCTAGAAAGGAAAACTTCATATAATTTGTTTTCTTTTAACAATTTTTACCATTTGTCTACAAAGTCTAGAATCCACAAAGGTCACTTTCATAAGAAGTTCTCAATTACAGCAAAATCTTCTGATCTTAACGCTAACTTAATAGGTGGAAATTTTTATTTGACACTGGGAACTTAGCCTAATATTTATGGTTAGAGATGTCTTCAATCATAGAGAATAACTTACTATTATTATTTTCCTTAAACAAATATAATTCATATCTTTATTCTAAACAGTTTCCTGCTAATAATTATAGATAATTATTCCTCATCAATGAAGCTTCTGATTTTACTAGATGTAGACTATTGTAAAAATCTACAATCATTTAAAATTCAGAGGATACCTGAACTTTGGGTACAGAGCCTCAATTAATACATCTGTGATACAATCTTTATATACAAGACTCAGGAAAAGTGGTAGAAGTAATAGAAAATTTGTAAGAACCATAGGACCAGGGTGCCTGTTGCTGACTCACTTTCTAGATGGAAGAAGAAAGAGGAATACATGAAATCTTAACAAAATGGGTACTTAAATCTGATCTAGGACCTCTACATATGTGTTATGGTTCTTAGCATGGTGATGGTGTTTTTGTGGAACTCCTAACAATGGGAATGGAGGAGGTTTCTGACCTTTCTGCCTGCTCTTGGGACCCCTTTTTTCTATTGGGTTGTTTCATCCAGCCTTAAAATGGGGATTTGTGTCTAATATTATTGTATCTTCTTATGCTGTGTTCCACTACCCCGACTCCATTCCACTTTCCCTCCCAGGTCCCGCCCTCCTTCCCTACTTGTGATTTCTTTCTTCTCCCTTCCCAGTGGGACTGAAATGTCCTTACTTGGGCTTTTCAGGTTTTGGATCCTTTTGAGATCTGTGGACTCTATCTTGGGTATTCTGTAGGTATTCTGTACTTTTTTTTTTTTCCACTAATATACACCTATTAGTGGTTACATACCAGGCATGTCTTTTTTGGATCTGATTTACCTTACTTAGAACGATATATTTTAGTTCCATCCATTTGTCTGCAAAACTCAGGGTATCCTCATTCTTAATAGCTGAGAAGTATTCCCTTGTGTAAATCAACCACATTTTCTAAATCCATTCTTCTGTTGTGAGACATTTGGGTCGTTTCCAGCTTCTGGCTATCACAAATAAGGCTGCCATGAACACAGTGGAACACGTGCCCCTGTGGCATGCTGGGGCATTTTGGGGGTATCTTCCCAAAGAGTGTTATTGCTGGGTCTTCAGGTAGATCTGTTACCAATTTTCTGAGGAACTTCCAGATTGATTTCCAGAGTAGTTGTACCAGATTGCAATCCCACCAACAATGGAGGAGTGTTTCCTCTTCTACACATCTTTGCCAACGTGTGTTGTCACCTGAAGTTTTGACATTAGCCATTCTGATTGGTGTAAAGTGGAATCTCAGGGTCGTTTTTGATTTGCAGTTCTCTGATTACTAAGGACTTTTAACATTTCTTTAGGTGCTTTTCAGCCATTCAAGATTTCTCTGTTGTGAGTTTAGTTCTATACCCCATTTTTATTTGGGTTGTTTGGTTTTTTTTTTTTTTTTTTTTTTTTTTTTTTTTTTTTGGTGGCTAGCTTCTTGAGTGCTTTACTTTGGATATTAGCCCTCTGTTGGATGTGGGGTTACTGATGATTTTTTCCCAACCTGTAGGTTGCCTATTTGTCTTTTTGACAATGTCCTTTGCCTTACAGAAGCTTTCAACTTTCATGAGGTCCCATTTATAAATTTTTGATGTTAGAGCATGAGGAATTGGAGTTCTATTTAGGAAACTACCCCCTGTGCCAATGAGTTCAAAGCTCTTTCCCACTTTCTCTTATATTAGATTCAGTGTATCTGATTTTATGTTGAGATCTTTGATCTACTTGGACTTGAGCTTTGTACATGGTGACAAATATGGTTCTTTTTTTCATTTTTCTACAGACAGACAGTTAAAACAGTACCACTTATTGATGATGCTTTATTTTTTCCATTGTATATTCTTGGCATCTTTTACAAAGATCAATTGTCCATAATTGTGGGGGTTTATTTCTGGGTCTTCAATTCTATTTCATTGATCAACATGACTGTCTCTATACTATTACCATCCAGTTTTTATAACTATTGCTCTATAGTAAAGCTTGAGGTCAGGGAGGTGATTCCCCCAGCCATTCTTTTACTGTTAATTGTTTTCACTAATCTGGGCTTTTTGACTTTTCAGATGAATTTGATAATTGCTCTTTCCATGTCTTTGAAGAATTGTGTTGAGATTTTGATGGGGATTGCATTGAATCTATAGATTGCCTTTGGTAGGATGGCCATTTTTACTATATTAATTCTTCCAATCTATGAGCATGCAAGATCTCTCTGTTTTCTGAGATTTTCTCCGACTTCCTTCTTGAGAGACTTGAAGTTATTGTCATACAGGTCTTTCTCTTGTTTGGTTAGAGTTACCCCAAGGTATTTTATATTATTTGTGACAATTGTGAAGTGTGTTGTTTCCCTAATTACTTTTTCAGCCTTATTTGTCATCTATATAAAGGAAGACTACTGATTTATTTGAGTTAATTTTATATCCAGCAACTTTGCTGAAGTTGTTTATCAGCTGTAGACATTCTCAGGTAGAATTTTTGGGGTCTCTTATGTATACTATCATATCATATGCAAATAATTGTACCTTTATTTTTCTATGTAATTTTGTACTCACTTGATGTCTTTTTGTTGTTTTATTGTTCTAACTAGCACTTCGAGTACTCTATTGAATAGATATAGGGAGAGTGAGCATCCTTGTCTTGTCTTCAATTTCAGAGGGATTGTTTCAAGTATGTCTCCATTTAATTTGATATTGGCTGTTGGTTTGCAGTAAATTGCTTTTGTTGGGTATGGGCATTGAATTCCTGATCTCTCCAATATTATTAACATGAAGGAGTGTTGTTGTATTTTGTCCAATGCCTTTTCTGCATCTAAGATGATGATCATGTGATTTTTCCCTTTGAGTTTGTTTATGCAGTGGATTACCTTAATGAATTTTTGTATATTGAACCAACCTTGCATTCCTGAAATGAAGCCTAGTTGATTGTGGTGAATGATGTGTTATTGGATTCTGTTTGCAAGGATTTTATTGGGTATTTTCGAATCTATATTCATAAGTGAGATTGGTCTGAAGTATTCTTTTTTTTTTTTTTTTTTTTTTTTTTTTGGTTGGTTCCATGTGTGGTTTAGGTAACAGAGTAATTTTGGCTTTATTGAAAGGGTTAGGTAATGTACCTTCTGTTTCTATTTTATGGAATAGTTTGAGGAATATTAGTATCAGGTCTTCTTTGAAGTTCTGGTAGAATTCTGCACTAATTCCATCTGGCCCTGAACTTCTTTTGATTGGGAGGCGTTTAATAACTTTGTCTGTTTCCTTGTGCAATATTGACCTGGTACATGGTTTACCTGCTATTGATTTAACTTTTGTATGTGGTATCTGTCTATAAAACCATCCGTTTTTGTCTAGATTTTCCAGTTTTGTTGAGTATAGGCCTTTAGAGTAGGATCTAATGATTTTTTGAATTTCCTCTGTTTCTCTTGTTGTGTTTCCCTTTTCATTTCTGATTTTGTTAATTTGGGTATGCCTCTGGGCCCTTTAGTTAGTTTGGCTAGGGGTTTATCTATCTTGTTCTCTCAAAAGACCAGCTTTTGGTTTTTTGTTTGTTTGTTTGGTTGGTTGGTTGGTTTTTTTTTTTTTTTTGATTCTTTGTATTGTTCTCTTTATTTCTATTTGGTTGATTTCCTTCCTGAGTTTGATTTCTTGTCTTCTACTCTTCTTGGGTAAGTTTGCTTCTTTTGTTCTAGAGCTCTCAGGTGTGCTGTTAAATTGCTAGTGTAAGATCTCTCCAGTTTTTGTTGTTGTTGTTGTTGTTTTTCACCAAGGCACTTAGTACTATGAATTTTCCTCTTAGCACTGCTTTTATTGTTTCCCATAAGTTTGAGTGTGATGTTTCAAGATTTTCATCAAATTCTAAAAATCTTTAATTTCTTTAATTTCTTCTCTGACCAAGTAATCATAAGTAAAGAGTTGTTCAGTTTCCATGTATGTTTGGCTTTCTGTTGTTTGTACTGTTATTAAAGACAAGCCTTAGGCCATGGTCATCTGATAGGATACATGGGATTATTTCAATCTTCTTGTATTGGTTGAGGCTTGTTTTGTGACCAATTATATGGTCGATTTTAGAGAAGGTACCATGAGGTGCTGAGAAGAGGTGTATTCTTTTGTTTTAGGGTGAAATGTTCTGTAGGTATCTGTTAAATTCATTTAGTTCATAACCTCTGTTTAGTTTCACTGTGTCTCTTTTTAGCTTGTTTCAATGCCCTGTCTATTGGTAAGAGTGGGGTGTTGAAGTCTCCAGCTATTATTGTGTTTCAATGTTGTTTTTAGCTTTAATAAAGTTTCTTTTATGAATGTGGCTGTTCTTGTGTTTGAGACATAGATGTTCAGGATTGAGACTTTCTCTTGGTTGATATTCCTCTTGATGAAAATGAAGTATCCTTCCTCAACATACTTGATAACTTTTGCTTGAATGTCCATTTTATTGAATATTGGGACAGCAACTCCAGCTTGTTTCCTGGGACCATTTTCTTGGAAGACCTTTATTCATCCTTTTACTCTGAGATATTGTCTTTCTTTTTTATTAATGTGTGTTTCTTGTACGCAGCAAAATGCTGGATCTTGTTTGTGTATCCATTCTGTTTGCTTATGTCATTTTATAGGTCATTTGAGTCCATTTATATTAAGAGATATTAAAAAGAGATGACTGTTGGTTCCTGATATGTTCATTTTTCTAGCTGGCTTTATGTGCTTGTTGTTCTCTTTTTTTTGGCTTTGTTGTGAGATGCTTAATATATCTTGTTCTTTCTTTGGTGCAGGTACCTTCCTTGTGTTTGAGTTTTCCTTTTAGGATCCTTTGTAGGACTGGATTGGTAGATAGATACTATTTGAATTTGGTTTTGTCCTGAAATATTTTGTTTTCTCCATCTATGTTAATTGAGAGTTTTTCTGCATATTGTACACTGGGCTGACATTTGTGTTCTTTTAAAGTCTGCATGAACTCTGACCAGTATTTTCTGGCTTTCATAGTCTCTGTTGAGAAGTCTGATTTAATTCTGATAGGTCTACATTTGTATGTCACTTGGCCCTTTTCTCTTACAGGTTTTAATATTCTTTCTTTGTTCTGTGTGTTTAGTGTTTTATTATGTGATGAGAAGATTTTCTTTTCTGGTCCCATTTATTTGGTGTCTACATGTTCCTTTTACCTTTATGCACATCTCTTTCTTTAGGTTGGGGATGTTTTCACTTATGATTTTGTTGAAGATATTTTCAAGTCCATTCAAATGGGAATCTTTGCTCTCTTTTATTTCAGTCATTCATAGATTCAGTCTTTGCGTTATGTCCTGTATTTCCTGGATACTTTGGGTTAGGAGTTTTTTATGTTTTGAGTTTTCTTTCACAGTTGTATTAATCTCTTCTATGGTATCTTTTATATGAGAGATTCTCTCTTCTATCTTTTGCGTTCTGTTGGTGATACTTATTTCTATAATTTCTTGCCTCTTTCCTAGGTTTTCCTTTTATAGGCTTGCCTCCATTTGTGTTTTCTTTATTGTTTCTACTTCCACTTTTAGGTCTTGGATCACTTTATTCAATTCAGTCACCTGTTTACCTGTGTTTTTCAGTATTTCTTTCAGTGAGTTATTGATATCCTCCTTAAAGAACTCTATTATCTTTATGAGATAAGATTTTAGGACAGATTGATGATTGTCAGTCGTGTTGGTATAGTCAGGGCTTGCTGTGTTGAGAGAACTGGGTTCTGAAGATGCACAAGTATATTGGCTTCTGTTCATCATTGTCTTGAGCTTGCCCTCAACATGTGAATTTTCCTGGTGTTTGTTGTTCTGGGTGACTCTCTCTGTAGTCTGCCTTTTTTTGTCCCTGCATTGTTTCAGCTCTCCTGGTAGGCATATGGCCCTGGCTGTAGCAGACTACTTGTGGGGCCTATCAACTGGGGACTCTTCAGGGGGGCAGAGAAGCTGCTGATCTGTTTCTCTGGCTGCAGTAGATCTCCTAGGAGGCATTAAGACTGTCGAGTCTTCACTGGAGCAGTCAAGCTGTGGTCCTGTGTGGAGATGTTCTGCAGGAGGGGGCCTATAAACTGTGGTTTCCTTGTATGCAGCAGTACTTCAAGGTGGCTTTCAGTCTGTCAGGTCACTTGCCCTGACTTCAAGCTGTGGTGTCAACTGCTCTGCTCTGAGTGCTGTGTATCTTCTAAGATGGCTCAGGATATGGTATCTTCATAGGAGCAGACCAGCTAGCAGCCAACTGTTCTAAGTGCAGATGATCCTCACCTACACTGAGTGCAGTAGTGTATTGTCAACAGTGTATCATCATGAGTGTATTGGAGTCTCTAGGATGGGTCAGGTTATGCTGTCTTCAAGGGAGCAGACCAGCTAGGAGTCTGCTCCAGCAGAAAGGAGCAGGCAGATAGGGGCAGAAGAAGAGTGGTATTTGGAATGGTGGGGTTTTGGTGAGTGATTGGTCCCGAGTCCACCTGGCTCCCTGTGGCAGCTCTGAAACTTCAGATGGAAGAGGTTGTTACCAATTGCTCTGAGTGCAGACAATCCTCTATGATGGGTCAGAATATGGTATCTTCATGGGAGCAGACAGCTAGGAGTCTCCTTATTAGGCTTTTATTGCTGTGATAAAACAACATGACCACAAGCAACTTGGAGAAGAAAGAGTTTATTTGCCTTAAAATTTTACATCATTAAGTCAAAATATGAACTCAAAGGAGAACCTGGAGGCAGGATCTGAAGCAGAAGCCATGTAGGAATGCTAGTTCATAGATTGCTCCCATGATTCCTCAGACTCCTCTCTTTTATAAGAGGCAGGACCACTTGCCCAAGGGTGTCATCACCTATAGTGGGCTGAGCCCTCCTACATCAATAGCTTTTCAAGAAAAACATATACAGACTTACCTATAGACAATCTGATGGAGGCATTTGCTCAACTGACATGGTTTTTCCAAGATGACTCTAGCTCTACAAAGTTGAAACAAACAAATAAACACACAAACAAATAAACATACAAACAAAAACCAAACAAACACAAACAAATAAGCAAAATGCTAACCAGGACACTAAACAAGGTGAAAGATTATAAATTGGAAAAAAAGAAAGCATACAGCAGCCATGTTGGCAAGATTTCATCCTGGCATTAGAAATTTTAGTTTATTGTCAACTACAAAAAATTATTTCTATAGAAATATTGTGTGAAAGAAGGCTGGAATATGCTAGAAAAGGGGAAATAAATTTTTCCAAAATGAGAATTTGTTTCTTATGTTTGAAGTAAATAAGAAAATGTGCTGATCCAATTATCTCAGTGCATGTCAGAATCCTCAACATCAAAGTTGCTGAAGAAGAAAGTTCAAGAATTTATAGACATCCTGTAGCATAAAGAGACCCTGTCACAAATACCATTCCAAAAGACAAAAGGTATTTAATTAGTATTTATATTCCTTTGTCTTTCATGTTTAAATTTCATTTTCTAGAAAGTGTCAAGGTAATCCATGAAACTTTTACATAGCACTGATAAAATAAACATCTTTAATGCTATTTATCTAACATAATTTAGTATAAATGTTAATCAAATTAATTGATATTTATGTCACATTAAAGGCACCTTAAAATTATTTCATTTATCACTTCAATCATTGGTGATATATATATATAGTGTGTGTGTGTGTGTGTGTGTGTGTGTGTGTGTTTACCTCACTATTTTCACTTGCTTTCAATGCACTGAGAAAATGAGTTTGGGAACCTTATTTTCAGGAATTACTTTAACTTTACAGTAAGTCTGTGAGCATGAATGCAAGCCGGAACTGTCACCCCACATTTCCTGGTAAACTCATCTTGCTCAAAATCATAGTTTTAAAGTGTGAGCCAACAGTTCTGTACAATTTTCCCGTGCACAACATGGACTGGGTTTGTATATTTTACTGCCTTTGTCTGCTATGGCCATTAGGTTAGTGGTTATTTTCACCTGTTCTCGTAGCATATAAACATATCCATTGTATGATGAAAGGTAGCTTACTGCATCAGAAATATGGAAGATGATAATACTAGAGAGTCAAAGTACACTTCAAGAAATACAACTTCGCTGTGCAAATCTTGCCCCCAATAAAGATTTCCTTTTTTATCAAAGGTGCTTACCATAAATGTTCACTTCATCCCTGCCTCTTTTTCTGTAATTCTTTTGCTGTGCCTTTTCTTGGAATAACTCAAACTGAGCAGCCTAACTCAGGTGACATTTTCTCTTTTTAAAATGTTAAACCAAAGAATAGAACTACTTCATGCATAAAATATATGATGTCCTCAAAGGTTTAATACATCAATGCTGCTTTGACTTGTTTTAATATATTAATAACCCCTTCCTTTCCTGGTTGATATTTTCTATATAATTAGAATAAAATTTCAAAGGAATGCTTCTCAATACTTTAATGAAAAATTTAGATTACATCTGCAGAGTTTAGAAAAGCAATTCTTTTTTAATTACTTTTTTTTACATATGGATGTTTTGTCTGTTTGTATGTCTGCATAACACTTATATGCTTGTGCCTTGTGAATGCCATAAGAGGAGTCATATTCCCTGTACCCAGAGTGACAATGTTAAGCCACCATGTGAACATTAAATCTACACCCTCTGGAAGAATACCCTTTAGCTACTGTGCTGTATCTTTAGACTCATGACATGAATGTTCATAGACACATATAAGGACCATGAAATTATTGTATGCTGTTAATTTATAAATGGCCATATTTAAAGGAGCTATCCCTCAAACTTTTGGGTAATTCCTATTATCAGATAATAAACAATTATTTTGTTTAATAAGTTCTATAGTTTCTTAAATATTTATTATTTATCAACAGATAAAAATCACTTTTTCTTTATACAAGCTGTACTTTGAAGCTAATTTGAGATTACTAAAGATGTAGCTATACTACTACTAGGCACATATGCAAAAGATACTCCATTTTAACCACAAGGACACTTGCTCAACTATGTTTATAGCATTTATTCACAGTAGCTAGTGTTCTAGTCAAGATTTTGTTTCTGTGAAGAGACAACTGTGACCATACCATTTCTTATAAAAAAATATTTAATTTGGGCTAGCTTACAGTTTCAGAAATATAGTCCATTATCATCATGGTGTGAAGCTTAGTAGCTTGCAGCCAGACATGGCGCTGAGGAAGAAGATAAGAACTCTCCATCTTGATCCACAGACAGTAGGAAGACACTCTGTTCCTCACTGGTCATTGCTTGAACACATCAGACCTCAATCCCTGCCTCCAGAGTAATGTACTTTCTCCAACAAAGACACACTCCAACAAGGCCATACCTCCTAATGGTGGCAGCCCTATATAGCCAAGCATTCAAACACATGATTACATAGAAGCAATTCTTATTTTCACAAAAGCAAGAAACTAGAAACATCCTAGATTTTCATCAACCAATAAATGGATAAAGACAATATGATACATTTACACAATGAATTATTATTCAGCTGTGTCGTGTGGTGGCTGTGAGAAGCAGCTGGACCCCTAGTCAAGCACAGACCTCCCCCAGACCCTAATGGGATGAAAGGTGTTCAGCTTTGTTCCTAGATCCCTGGTTCTTTTCATTCAGCTTCAGCCCTCTACAGCCCCTCTCATAGAGAAGTTTATGTCACCCAGCACAGGTAGAGGGTATGACTACAGGCCTCGGCCTCAAGAGATTTCCATATTAATGAGATACCTGAAGGCCAGAAAGCATAGCCAATTAAGTATTCCTTCCCATACCCCCTCCTTCCTCCCTCTCTATTTAAGTCAGGCCTGCCCTGACAAACAAGGGAGGGAGTACAGCTTCATCCACTTTCCACCATGACAATAAACCTTGTAAAACCATGGACTTCCTCATGTCTTTGGGGCATGTCATGGAGGACCAAGGAGAAGGAGAAGGCCTCTAACTAATGAGCCACCGCCTAATCTCTCGTGAAGGACTTCTCTGTGTTACAGCCACAGAGGCCCTGGCAGAGCCCCAATGCCTTCTCAGCCCATCATCTGCCTGGCACCACATGGAGAGACCTCTCCAAACCCAGGCAGGGCCCTGCAGTGTGCCATGTGGAGTGAACTCAGTCAGATTCCCAAGTGCTTTTGCCTCCCTGAGCTGTGGAAGACTCAAGGGAACCATAATTCTACCCAACACAACCCACACCTTACCACACACATGCAAGCTAACATGAGCTAACAACCCCACACAGCTGTTAGAAACTATGACATTATGAAATTTGCAGGCAAATGGAAGGAAGTAGGAAAAAAAGTCATTCTGAGTGAGGTAACCCAAACCCTACAAGAGTATTCACTTATAAGTAGACGTTAACAGATCCAGAAAGGTCAAATAATAAGGAGGACACAAGTAGAGTTGGTTCATGTATTTCTCTGAGAATAGGAAATAGAACAGATTTTGTGGGAGTCAGTGGTGGGGAATGTGGAGCAAGAGAGTACTAGGTGAAATGACTGGAATTACGGGCACATTTCAGGGCATGAGACAGAACCTTATTACAATGGAAACTCCCAAGGAATCCACAAGAGTGATTCTAGTAAAAATTCCTGGTAATGGGGACTACAGAGCCCGAATAGGCCATCTTCTGTAATCAAGTCATGTTTCCAGTAGAGGAATTGGAAACCAACCGAGGTACAAAATCTGAGAGAAGAATAAATTAAAAATAAAAATAAACAAAAGAATTGAAGAGTCAGCTAGCTTGTTCTACTCTACTTCTTTGATAGGATTCCAGTATGATCTACACACATGAATGCTGTCACTGCTTCTCCATAGGCTTTGGTATTTGAATGCTTAATCTTAAGTTGGTAGCCTGTTTAGAAAAGAACAATTAGCCTGCCACAGCTTCCTGGAATTAGTATATCACTGGGGCAGTTTTGAAATATTATAGTTAGCTATCATTCCCTGTTTCTTCTCTTCTTGTTTCTTTTCTACCCTACTAGAAGTGGAAGCCATAATAAATTTTTCCTTAAGTTGCTTTTGCTCTCAGCATTTAATCACAGATTCTCAATTTTAACTAATAAACTATATCTCCCTCCCAAAGCATACACGAGCTACCCTGAACTTCCAGTAGCTCCTCTGGCACCACTGGCTAACCCTTCAAAGTGCCATGTCTTACCTGAGGTCTACTTCTGGGCAGAAGTCCAATCTTGTGCAATCCCTGGACTATAGCCTTTGAGTGACCAGCTCAATCCCTAGACTTACCCAGGCCACTCAGCAACTACATTGGCCAAGTCTTTTTGTACTGGCTGACCTGAAGCCAGCCTTCCAAGCATTATCATGGATGCACATAGTATATATCAGCACAGTCTGATAAGTTTGTTTTATTTTTTATTTATACAATTTTTACATTTTTCATCAAAACAATATGCTTGGTGTTTCAAGATGCAGAGTAAAACCAGAAAGTCAAATTCACCGTTAACTACAAAAATACTTGTTTCTTTTAATAGTACCTTAAGTTTAGATACTATGTCACTCTTTATTTTTCAGACGCAGAAATAAATGATCAACAGATATGTATTCATCTATATTTAACTATTGCATTCTAGCTAATTCATACCACATTACAAGATATTCTGGTCTACTCATGTAATATGTGTGAGCCTATTGCTGTTCTTTAAGATACATAGCAGAGAAGAGTGCACACTCTATAAACTTTGACAATTAAATATATATTTTTCATTAACAAACTTTTTGATGATAGCATACTTTATAGATCTTCAAAAATCAACACATACAACAATGAATATTGTGTTATGTTACATGCATTAAATTATAATATGCTTTCAATCATTTTTCAGTGTCATAGAATATTTCTTAAATTCTGCATGTATTATAGATATAAATAAAAACCCACATACCTTGTCTTTCATAACTCTCAGTGTAGTAAAACAAATATTAAAGACATAAATAAAAAAACACACAAAGATTAACAGTACTAAAACATAAATCACCATTTTATTTGATTCAAGATCAGGAAGATTAAAACAATTACTACATCATGAACAATATGGAAATGCTGAGCATGAGAGTGATTTTTGAGTTAAGATATTTAAAATAAGAGTAGCCACTAAGCTAAATAGTTAGAGAAAGAAGAAACCTGATGGTGGTAGAAGCAAAATCCCCAAAATATGGAAGATATTCAACAGTTTGTTTCCAGAAGAACAAAGCAGTGATGGAGTGTGAGAGATAAGAAAGAGTATTAGGGCCATTTATGAGTATGTATTTCTGAAAAGCTATGTACAAGGCTAGGCTATAAATTCTTATTTTAATCTTAATACAATGGACAAAAGTCATTCTCACATGCACTCCCATTACACATACATATCTGCTTGCACATGTGAGAATACATTCACATTAAGTCAGCTTCTTTGTGAATTATGAATTATAAGAAAGCTAAAATAAGAAACAATTACACATGACATTTAGAATCTATTCTGATAATCATTTTGTTGTTGATTATTTAGTTGATGTTCTAGCAATACAAATACACATTCTTGTAAAAATATTGATGGTTGTTAGATAAGATCACAGAGGTAAAGCATTTAGTACACAAAGTTTTTGAAATTATAATATTCTTTGAATCTCTTGTAGTTATTAATATGTATAAAATACCTAGCTTATTTTATTCTATTTGTATACATAAAACAATACCTTTTAAGAAAGATCTTACATATGTCATATAATCAGCTTTATGCTATAAGCAAAATCCATTTTAGAAAATAAACTGCAAAATGTAAATTATGAATCATGTTACTCCAATCTCTAAGTTTATAAATGATACTTAGGTTTTTTTTTTTTTTTTTTTTTTTTTGTCTATTTCATCAATAATACAAGTAATCTTAGGAGCAAAATTTTAAGCCATAAGCCAGGCTATTTGGGCAACAGTGTTTCTGAAATAAGATATATATATATATATATATATATATATATATATATATATATATTCACACAATCAAAAGAGCAACTCTTGCTTTTAATCTTTCGTTCTGTATAAATAGCAGTATGAAATTAGCAAACTGGGAACTCGGACATCACTAACATGACCCTCCAATGATTATAAACACTTCACAGAGAGATATAGTTTTATACTAATTACTTTTTCAATGAGCAACATTATCAGAAAAGCATTTCCATTAATATTTCACCTTGAAGATCAAAACGAAAATTGTATTCACATAACACTTCCCATAAGTGTTTCTGTTTACACGACATCCATTATTTTCTTTCTGAATAAGCAGATTCACTGCCATTAGCTTGCTATAGCTGTGAATATATTTTAGTTCAGCACACAGGAGCAGGAAGTAAGATGCCTGGAATCCAGCCATAGTGTGGTTTTGTCCTCTGTTAGATGTATCATTTATTTATATAAAAAATAGATTGATTGCTGACTTGGGGAAGGTATGTACAGAGAAAATAATTGGTTAGTAACTCAGCTTCAAATAGTACTGATAGTATTAACAGAAAATTGATTGTATTCATACTTATCATTTTTTTCTTAATTGTAGCAAATTTGCAACATTTTATACTGTTTTCAAATTGGAATGAATTTCATAAAATTCAAACATTTAGTTATGCTTTATCTGAGCAAGTAAGTTGAGCATTTCATAAGTCAAATTGAACATGTTGAATTTCACTTTGCCATTTAATATAAGTTATGTCTATATTATACTTATATTTTGTTTTAATAGGTTATATTAGAGCTAGTAATGATGGTTAGTTTAAAATGTCAACACAATCTAGAAGTCACCTGGGAAGAACCTCAATGATGGGTTGCTTAGTTTAGATTGACCTGTAAGCATCCCTGATAGGGAGGTTTATTGCATGGATTAATTGAGGTGGGAGGACCCACCCTGAATGTAGGCTGCACCCTACCATTACTAGGCATTGAACTGTAAAACACCAAAACTTGAAGACATATGCATGCACAAATAAGTTCATCATCTTTCTTTCTGCTCTTTAGATGTGTCTACATGCTTTTGGTTTGTTCCTTCATTTTTCCCTTGATGCCAGACTGTAACCTGGTGTATCAGCTACTTTTGTGTTGTGATAAAATGCCATGACCAAGGTAACTTAGAAGAACTTGGTTCATTGTTCCAGAAAGATGGGACTCCATTATGGTGCAAGGGTCAGTAATGCTGTCAGGATCAGGAAAATTAGAGCTTGGATCACAGGAAACAGAGAGTGTGAAGTGGAAGTGTCATGAAGCTTTTAATCTCAAAGCTGATACCCAGTGAGATCCTTGCTCCAGGTGTGCTGCCCCAGGCATACCTTTCCTTACAGTGTTACATCTGGGATTCAGGTATTCAAATACAATGGACTATGGGAAATAAAAGGTTGTATTCAAAGCATTATACATAAAGTTGAAAGTCATCTTTTTTTAGGATGTTTTACTGTACCACCATAAATGAAAGAAAAATTCTACTTGGTTTAATACACAGAAAACAATAAGAAACATAGAGGGTGCTTGCCCTGCCATCCATTGGAGCCTACTGAAACTTCAAAAGCATCATGCTTCCTTGTGAAGGCCTGGTGGGGTTGGCAGGAACAACATGCTCGGAACTCTCCCTCTTCAATCCCTTTCCAATTAGGTCCACTTAGGGCACAGCCAACCTAGGTGAACTTTGAACTGTGTCCTGACTTCTATTGTTTAGCCTAAAACAAAGTCAGCAATAAAGGTGGACATAACAACAGACACTTCAAAAATCCAAAGAATCATTAGTCATTTAATGCATCTACTCCACAAAATTGAAAAATTTAAATGACATGGGTGATTTTTTTTGATAGAATCTACTTTGCAAAATTATATTAAGATTAAATAAACAATATAAACAGTCATATAATCCCTAAGGAAGTAAAAGCAGTCATTAAAAGGCATGAAAAAAATCCAGGGGTAGATGATTTAGAAACAGAAGGAACATTGCTAAGCTCATTCTATGAAGACACAGTCAGCCAGATACCTAAACCACAAAAAAAAAAGTCAACAAAGAAAAGGTATTTCAGACCAGTTTTTCTTGTAAACATCAATGAAAAATACTTAATAAAATGCAAACTGAATCCAAGAACACATCAAAAATGTAGCTTCATCCAAGGATGCCTGCGTGGAATATATGAAAATCCATCATTTTAATCCACCACATAAACAAAGTAAAGAAAAAAAAAACATGATTATCTCATGAGATGTTGAAACAGCCTTTTGACAATATCCAGCATCTCTTCATGTTAAAAGTCTTGGAGAGATCAGGGATATAAGGCACATACCTAAGCACAATAAAGCCAATAGCCAAGATCAAATTAAATGGAGAAAAACTTAAAGCATTTCCACAAAAATCAGGAATAAGACAATGCTGTGTGCTCTCTTTGTGTCTGTTCAATATAGTACTTGAAGTTCTAGCCAGAGCAAAAATAAATAAATAAATAAATAAATAAATAAATATGATATAAATTACAACTAAAGTCAAATTATCATTATTTGCAGATTATATGATAGTATACAATTGTGACACCCAAAAGTTTACAGGAGAATTCCACAGCTGATAAACGTCTTAAGTGGCTGAATATGGATATTAAGTCAAAAAAACTCAGTAGCCCTCTTTTATTCAAATTACTAATGTAATGGGCTGAACAAGAAACCATGGAAACAACACTCTCATAATAGCCACAAATAGTATAAAATATCTTGAGTTAACTTTAACCAAGCAAGTGAAAGAAGTACTTCAAATTTCTGTAGAAAGAAATTTCAGGAGATATCTGAAGATGGAAGGATCTTCCATGCTTATGGATCATCAGGATTGGCATAGTAAAAATGATCATCTTACCAAAAGCAATTCACAGATTCGATGCAATCCTCATCAAAACTCCAACACAATTTCTTACAGACCTTGAGAGAGCAATGCTCAACTTCATACTGCAAAATTAAAAACCTAGCATACGTAAAGCAATCCTGTAAAAAAAAAAAACTTCTAAAGGTATCACTATCCCTGATCGCAAGTGGTACTACAGAGCAATAGTAATAAAAACTGTGTGGCATTGTTGGTAAGAGACAGGTTGATCAATGGAATTGCATTAAAGACCATGAATCAAACCCTCATACTTTTGGTCTCTTAAGATTTGACAAAGATGCCAAATCTTATAATAGAAAAAATACAGCATCTTCAACAAATGATGGTTCTTTAAATGAATGTCTTCATGTTAGAAGAATGCAAATAAATTCATATTTATCACCCTGAACAAAACTCTAATGTATGTAATGGGTCAGTGGAAGTGACCAAGTCTTTACCAGGAAAGGTACATGAGTGTAATGTAGACAGTTCTCCTTAGGGCAAGGCCTGAAAAATTAGGTCCTGACATGGCAAGGACTGGTGGGCATATTCATGCAAAATCTCCTGGCCCTTCCTGAGGGAATACTTCATTCACTTTTGTCTTGCATTTGCATTCTTAGCATTGTTGCTAGAAATCTGTACGTTTGCTTTGTCTGTGACAGACAATTCCCCAGATCAGAAAAAGAAAGATCAAACTATTGTTGGGCCTTGGACAAGGTAACTCCATTGAACCTGCACCCTTCACGCATGTAGAGGGTGTGATTAATAAGTCTCCACCTCCAGAGATTTAAATATTAATGAGTTATCTAAACGCCAGGGGTGTAGCTAATTAAGTTATTCCTGCTCCTTTTCCCCCTCCCTATAAAAGTCAGGCTCCCCTGGCTTTTGACGGGGAGTGCTCATCATCTACACCCACTCACCATGCCATGAAGAATAAAAGCTTTGGGAAACTCCACATGTCGCCTGATCTACCACTGCCAGGTTCCCAGCCTTTGGAACCTCAAACCGCAGCCTGCCACCAGCCCGCAGCAGCTGTGTGAATGTGGGACCATCCATCATCGGCCAGCTGTGTGAGAAGCGTGCCTTGGAAGCTGCTGGACCAACATGGAACCCTGCCTCCGGACTCCCCCCCCCTCAAGATTTTTTCCCCCACAAACTATGATTTATCTTTGTTTGTCTCTGAGGATCCTGAGAGTAGAATACAGCAATATCCCTCTGTTTTTAAGATTGGTGATGTGGTTGAGTCAACACAAAGCCCTGGTCTGGGAATATGAGCTAACATACAGATGTTCTCTTTCAATGGACACTTTGTTCTAACAAATTGCCCACTAACCTGTTTCAAACAACAGTTAGTTGTTTATCAGTGCAATCTATTTTCCAAAGTTTCATATTAGCTGAGTTTCTAGTATATCCAAATGTAGAAAGTCTTTAACAATGTACATATTACCCAATTCTTCATCACTATAGAAAATAAGTGATACAACTAACTTGGCCTCATGATTTTGATGTTTTCATTCCTAAATCACTTTATTTTACTGCTTTTGCCCTCTGCAGAAAAGATCAGTAGATTACACAGTAAGGCAAAACTAGGAAGAAAAATTAAAAAAAAAAAAAATTAGAAATGAGGCCTATTGGATTGTTAGTTCCAAGACTCAATGGAAACATTCAGAGCAGAGCCAAGCAAAGACCAAGAACTGACTCAGTTTACAAATTTCCTGAAATCCAGGAGCATTAGAAGAATTAGGTATTATGATTAGTATATGGGGAGATTCTAGATGCCAATAATTAAATCAGAATTTCCCTTGGTAAGTAATTTATTATCTTTCTACACTGTAATCACAATTGCTACCTACCAGGGTCACTCAGTTTTGTACCATTGTGTTGGGTTAGATGTTAATTGCTTGCTGAAGCTATATTTTCTCTTTCTTGATACAGTTAATGGGTTGGTGGAAAACCCTGGAACTTGAGGTGAAGGAAGAAAAAAAAAGAAGAGTGTGCATATTACTGTCAAACATAGAAAGTTCTTAAAGGAGATTGTAGATGAGAAAATGATGACAATATGTATGTAAAACCTTTTCCCCTGTTAAAAAAATAGATGTGCAAATAGAGGTGACCTGAGTTGTCACAGTGCCAGACTGTGAACTGCACCTCTTGACAAATGTCTTTTTTTTTTTTTTTTTTTTTTTTTTTTTGTCTATTCCACACATCATCCTTCAGGTTCTAAACCCTACTAGGACTGGACTCAGGCAGATCAAAGACCACTACATAAAACCAGACACCCTAAATATAATAGAAGAGAAAGTGAGAAACAGCCTTGAATGTTTTGGTACAAAAGACAACTTCCTGAACAGGATATCAATAGCTCAGGCACTAAGATCAACAATGAACGTAAATAAGATCTCATGAAACTGAAAATCCTTTGTAAAACAAAGGACACGGCCAATAGGGAAAAACAGCAACCATCAGATTGGGAAAATACTTTCACCAAACCTACATTACACAAAGAACTAATGTCCAAACTTTACAAAGAATTCAATAACTCCAGAAAACCAATAACCCAATTTAACAATGGGGTACAGAGCTAAACAGAGAATTCTCAACTGAGGAATCTCAAATGGATAAGTTGCATTTAAAGAAATTTTCAACATCCTCAATCACCAGGAAAATGCAAATCAGAACATCTCTGAAGTTCCATCTCATACCCATCATAATGGCTAAATTCAAAAAGTCAAGAGATAGCACATAGCAAAGAGGAAGTGGAACAGGGAGAACACTCCTCCATTGCTGACGGGAGTGCAGTCTTGTACAACCACCCTGGAAATACATTGGTCATTTCTCAGAAAATTGGGAATATTTCTATTTCAAGACCCAATTATAACAAACACTCCTGGACAGATACCCATAAGATACTCCATGATACCACAAGGATACCTGCTGAACTATGTTCTCAAAATACATAACACAGAAACGAAACCATGCAAAAGAATAGTATCTGGAAGATGAAAGTAGAGATACTACAGTACAAATTTAAAAATACATGCTTTGCATTCTTTTTCTTTCTTTTTATTAAGGTTTTGTGCATTTAGTGTTTTGATTGTTGTGTAATGAGAGGATTTTATTTTCTGGTCCAGTCTATTTGGCGTTTTGCAGGCTTCTTGAATGTTTATGCCCATCTCTTTCTTTAGGTTACAGAAGTTTTTTCCGTGATTTTGTTGAAGATGTTTTCTGTTTCTTTCAACTTGGAATCATCACTCTCTACTATTTCTATTATTCTTAGGTTTGTCTTTTCATTGTATCCTCAATTTCCTGCATGTTTTAGACCAGGAATATTTTTAACTTTATATTTCTCACAATTGTGTTAATTATCTTTTATAGTATCTTCTACACCTGAGATTTTCTCTTTTACCTCTTGTATTATGTTGGTGATGAATGCATCTGTAGCTCCTGATCTCTTTCATAAGTTTTCAATCTCCAGAGTTGCCTTCATTTGTGATTTAGTTAACATTTCTATTTTCCATTTTTATTTCTTGGATAGTTTTGCTAATTCCTTCACTTAATTTTGTTTTCCTGTATTTAAAAAAATACATAAATAAAGAATTTATGTTTCCTCTTTAAGGTCTTCTATCTGTGTGCCTGTGTTTTCCTGTATTTTTTTAAGAAAGTTATTTTTATCCTCCTTGATGTCTTCTATTATCTTTATAACATGGTTTTTTATGTCAGAATCTTACTTTTCAGATGTGTTTGGGTATCCAGAGCTTGTTGTGGTTGGAGAACTGGGCTCTGATGGTGCCAAATTATATTGACTTCTGTTGCTTATATTCTTGTGTTTGATTTTCATCATCTCCATGCAGCTGAAATCTAAGAGGCTGAAGAAAGAAATGGTGCTTTTGTTTCCATCATCTTTCTTCTATATGACCTTCTTTCTCCGGTACCAGGAATATTTATAGTGATGATTGTCTCAGAAGCGTTTTCATGAAGTTCAGGTTTTCAGCTCAAGTTTCATTGGTCAGAAACAGATAACTCACCATCTGTTAGACCTTAACTATCATACAGTGTGTTCAACCTATGCTATAAATCCATTATCAATTAATAATTTCCATAGGAACCTCTCACAAGACAGAACTACATTACTAATTTTCACCAATATAATTTTAAGAGAAGCAGACCTTGAAGCCTTTTGAAGTGTACAAAACTATGGTGCTATTCTGTATTGATAGCTAGGAAATATTATTGGTAAAATTTTAAAAAATAATTGGATCCACAAACAGAAGTCAATTTTAAAAGATGCATAAATTTGTTGTAACTGAAATCAGCCAACATCGTTTACATTATAATATAAGCCCTTTTATTTAATATAAAACAGAGTATTAGAAATTTGTATTTATTTTTCCATATCTTCAAATTCTAACAAATCTTTAAATTCTATGTCTCTCAAATTCCAGCACCTGTTTGAGAATGATATCTTACGAATAAAAAAGTAAACAGCAAGGAGAAGGCAGAGATGGTTAACCTTCATTGCCAACTTTACTGAATTTAAAAGTAACATACATATATCTATTGTGGCTACATGAATAAATTTTCAGAGAGGTTTCACTTCAGAGATGAACAGGCTGACTGTAGATATGAGTGTCTAATAGGCTGAGATTCTGGACTGAATGAAAAGGGAAAAGAAGGAAGTTTATTGAATATTACTTTTCAAATCATCTGATTTGTAACTGTGTACACAAAGTGACCAGCCAGCTTATACTATTTCAAGCACAGTTAGAACCACCCTTGATTACATACCATCTCAGTCATGATGAAATACCTTCAAAGTGGATCTAAACATCCTATCATTCTTTATTTAATTTTGCCATGCCATTTTTTGTCACATCAATAAGAAAACTATTTTTTTCTTATTTTTTTAATTGGATATTTTATTTATTTGTATTTCAAATGTCATCCTTTCCAGGTTACCCCTCTGGAAACCCCTATCCCATCCTCCCTCTCCCTGCTTCTAAGAGGGTGTTTACCCACCCACCTGTTGGGGGCCGACTTTTAGCAGAAAGCGGCTATCAGCTTTGCAGCCATCTTGAGCCATATACCCTGACATGAGATTTGAATGACAATAGCCTACAACAGCTGAGAACACTCTGATAATCTTGGTTTAGATACCTTGAGATTACAGGTGTGTGAGATTATAGAGATCAGAGTTAGAGACAAGACCTAAGGGCATGATTAAAGGTGTAACTTAGAGGCGTGGCTTAGAAGTCAGACTATAGAAGACAGAACCAGAGATCAGAGAATATATAGACGGAGATCAGAGACTATAGAGGGATCATCAGAGACGAATCTCAGACATTAGGTAAAATCTGGCCTCACTCTCGCTCTTGCTGAACCCCCGACCTGAAGACCGGAGCGGCAGCTTGGGCCAGGATACAGTTGCTGCCCAAACGTGGGTTGGCCCGGGCCTCAACATTTTGCTCAGGCTGAGACATTTTTTGGCCACCCCAACGAGGGACTAGTGCGGTCCCCAACACCCACCCACTCCCACCTCCCTGCCCTGGCATTCCTCTATACTAGGGCATTGAGCCTTTACAGGACCAAGGGCCTCTCCTCACATTGATGCCTGACAAGGCCATCTTATGCTACATATGTGGCTGGGTCACTCCATGTGTACTCTTTGGTTTAGTCCCTGGGAGCTCTGGGGTATCTGGTTGGATATTGTTGTTCTTCCTATGGGGTTGCAAACCACTTCATCCTTCAGTCCTTTCTCCAACTCCTCCATTGGGGACCCTGTGTTCAGTTCAATGGTTGACTGTGAGCATCCATCTCTGTATTTGTCAGGCTCTGACAGAGGCTCTCAGGAGACAGCTATATCAAAAGAAGTGCTTGCTCCTGTCAGCAAGCACTTCTTTTGGAATCTGCAATAGTTTCTGGGTTTGGTGACTGTATTTGGGATAAATCCTGAGGTAGGGCAGTATCTGGATGACTTTTCCTTTAGTTTCTGCTCCACCCTTTGTCTCCATATTTCCATGGGTATTTTGTTCACCCTTCTAAGAAGGACTGAAGCATCCACACTTTGCTCTTTCTTCTGGGGCTTCATGTGGTCTGTGAATTGTATCTCGAGTATTCCAAGCTTTGGGGCTAATACCCACTTATCAGTGAGTGCATGCCATGCATGATCTTTGATGATTTTGTTACCTCACTCAGGATGATATTTTCTAGTTCTATCCATTTGCCTAAGAATTTCATGAAGGCATCATTTTTAATAGCTGAGTAATACTTCTCTGTATAAATGTCCCACATTTTCTGTATCCATTCCTCTGATGAAGGGCATCTGGGTTATTTTTAGCTTCTGGCTATTATAAATAAGGTTGCTATGAACATAGTGGAGCATGTGTCCTTGTTATATGTTGGACAATCTTTTGGGTATATGCCCAGGAGTGGTATAGCTGGGTCTTCAGGTAATGCTATGTCCAATTTTCTGAGGCACTACCAGACTTATTTCCACAGTGGTTGTACTAACCTTTGATTCTGAGGCCTGAGAAATAGAAATTTCCACTTGTATTCTTTTTCCAGACTCTTACTGTTACAAGGTTAGCAATGTGTTTCTCCTCAGATTTTAGTTTTTCTAATAAAAATTTAATGATGGACTCAGAAAAATTCTTAAAGACAATTTTATTGAGGTTTGGAAGGAAAGCAATAGGACAGGCAAGCTGTAAACCTTGGCAGCACCCAGGAGATAGATAAAAAGACATGTCTTTTGAATTAGGGTCCAAGATAGCTAGCATGCTCAATAAAGAAGCCCACAAGCAGCTGCATGATGATAACTGTAGTGCGGAGCTATTGAGAGTGAGTAAGAAAGCCACTGCATCAAAGGAAGCATGCTTGGTGTTTGGGATGATATATTAAAAAAGAAAGGAAGGCAAAAAAAAAAAAAAAAGAAAAAAAAAGAGAAAGTTGCACTTTTGAGTTAGAATGCAGAAAACAAGCAAGTTTAGTAATGCTGCATGGTGAAATCATTAAAAATGTTGCATTTGAGGAGGGATTTGGGTAATGTAATTACATTATCTTAGTAAGAGAATCATACTTTCTCCCATCTCTTTAGTAGGACTCTAAGTAAGTTAGCTTTCCTGTAATATTTCTGTGGGATAAGAGTTGAGGTTCAGTCTTACTGTCTATTGTAATGCAAACTATGGGTTCCCAAGAATTGGAGTGTGTATGTAGAACCTATGTGAACTTGCTCCCAAGTTATTTCTGATTGGAATAAAGATGGTGAGAGCCAATACTGGACAGAAGAGAACTCCACATAGGTGGAGTTTAAGTTTCCTTGGCTTTGGGTCAGAGGAGAAGTTACTGAGGTTTAGGAATCAAAAGACATCACTGTAAAGGCTGACCAATTGGAGTTAAGACCAGCCCAGATAAAACATAGTAAGTAATAACTTGAGGTTAGTGAAAGGAAAGCTGAATCTAATAAAGGGTAGGTACTCTCAGCTATTGGACTGTTTAAAGCTTAAATGCAAATATAAAGGTTGTGTGTGCTTTTTATTCAAGGATTAAGCAATCAAAGGCAGGTTAGAAACCTTGGGTTGGGATTCTAAACTTCTACAAAAGGAAAGACTGAATGTTCAACCTGGGTTAAATTTTAAGAGAGATGGCAATAGCACATGAAAATGTAATGTTAGCAGAACCAGAATGCCATGCCATCATCCTCCAGGGTTAGAGCTGAAGCTCAGATTTCATTTATTTTAACTGGGAATAGAAATTTTTCCCTGGAGTAGCATAATAGTTATTTCCTATTGGCAACTGCCTATTAATGATAGATTAGTTTTCTCTGAAGGAATCTCAATGGGCACACAAAACACTCTTAAGGACAGATCACATGCCCAGCAATATATGAGCAACACAAAACAAACTCAATGGCATTTTGGGCATTTTAGAGGGTTTTTTTTTTTTTTTTTTTTTTTGAGTTTCTTTGTCTCATAACACCTTTTCAAGATTTTTTTTTAAACTTACAAGTCCTTTGTGCATACATTAAGGTTTCCAGTTTTGTCTTTTGATAGGATTTCTGTTTGCTATTGACTGTTAGCATCTTTATTTACAACAATCAGAAAGTTGCTGTGTCTATATATGTGGAGTTGTAAAAGGGAAACTATAATCAGGATACATTATATTTTAAAAATCCATTTTAAATAAGGAAAAATATTAAAAAGTAGTAAAAAATATTTTAAGTTAAAAATAAATATTTTTTAAAAGAAATAATCTAATTTCCAAAAAAATCCAATATTCATTTGCACAGAATTCAAAGAAATGAATTCAGAAATTTATTTGGAAACACAAAAGACCATATACAGTTAAAAAATCTCTTTATCATTTATTTTAAACCTATTATTTTTTTATTTACTTTGCTGAAAATGCCATGTATGATAGTTTGATCATATTTTTACTTCTATCCCAATTTCTCCCAGATCCTCACTCACCTCCCAACCCATCAACCTTAATGCTCATTTTCTTGATAAAACAAAACCAAAAGAGGATTTTTCCTTAATTGAGATTCAAAAATGCCCTGGTATCTTCACTTCTTCATACAGTATTTTAAATTCCAGAGTTTCCAATAATGATGTTTCATTTTCTAGTATTACCAAGAAAAAAAATACAATAAATACAATAATATTTCTAGTATCACCAAGAAAAAAATACAATAAAAAGCCATAAGTGGCAGACTCATCCTCAGAAACCCCGAAGGATGTTAATCCTTGTAACATTATCCCCTTAGGAGTTGATATCCAAGAGTCATTAAGAAGATGTGTTGAAATTGAGACATAGAAGCATTTAGCATCTCTAAATGGATTTCTAGCTGTTTTTCAGGCCTTAGAGAAAAATCATGGATCCACAAGGTTTGGGCTTCATTGTTGCAGGACCATCTGAGTGTAGATTCAGTATAAATCAGAGGAGATTAATTTAAGAGAGCAATTGAGTACACAGCATCCAAAAGCAAATGGCAGAGATCCAATTTTACAGCTGTTAATCAAGAGGTTGAGTATCTTTCTTACTGCTGGCTGAGATTGGGTAAGATGTTTCTAAAAAGCTAAAACTAAGACCTAACACAAATTTCAAAATGGTAAAACAATATTATTCAGATGCAAAATAAGGACAGATTAGAGACTGATAGACTAATAGAGTTGGGAGTAAACTTACAACTGAGACTAATCAAAAGCTCCATTTACTGTTTGGAGCTTTCTGGGACAGTATTCAGGAGAAAGAGAAGTTCAGTTACAAAATAAGAGTGAGTGGCTCTAGGTTTTGAATGATAAATAATAAAATTATTTTGTATTATACATGTCATATCATATCACTTCCCACAGTGCATCTGAGTTTAATTGGGTGCAATGTATTGTGTATCCATATGTGGTATTAAACGGAGCACTCTCCTTGTAGGTTCACTTGAAGGACAATGAGTACTTTGCCCTGCGAGCACTTAAAACTCTTTTGAACCTGGATACATAAGCACATGTGTAAAACTGATTAATGTTTGGGGTTAACACACATATATTATTATTGAGAAGACTTGGCTGTGTAATCGATACTATATGAGATCCAAGCAGATTCTGAGGTTTCTAGGTACATTGCTTGGATAGAAGAAGAATTTGTGCATAGTATATGCAAACAAAGGATCGAGGCATCCAAGTTCATTACTGAGAAGGGATAGTTTGGTGTGCACAATCAAAATCAAATGAGGTCCCAAGCTACTAAACTTTATTTTTCAGTTTTGCTGCTGCAATTTGGACTGGAAGTTTGGTCACTGCCTGAAGTACTGTCTTCAAGTTACCTCTATAAAACAACAAGGGAGATAATTATAAACCAGACCAGAAACTAGAGAGTTCTAATGCTTCTGTCTTTTATATGTGATATGGGATAGAACCAATATTATTTCTGGGTTCTGAACAGGACATGAATGGGAATGCTTAATTTTGAGGTACCTTCTCATAAACTTACCAACCAGTTTCTATTTTAAGTTTTCATCATTAAAAGAACACAGAAAGATGAACATATAATGAATGGAACAAGATAAAGAAAGGGAAAGAGAGGGGGGGTTAATGAAGGCCAATTGATAGTACTCAAGAGATAAAGGCTGATTTCTTATTTTTTTCTTTTTGTAAAAAAAATGTTTATTATAAAAAAACAAAACTTGCAAATACAAAATCACACATCAAAATTAACCGTATCTGTACATTTTATTGAAATTTTATATGGTTATTGTAGCCATTTTTTTTCAAATAATACTATAACAGCTTATAATTTATATTTGACCAGCATTTGAAGATTAGAATGTTAACATTCAACAACCTGCATTTATTTGTTCATTATCTTAGTACAGCATTGTTTATATATGATTTAAATTATTCCATTTAAATTTTATGATATGCTTATGATATATTACTTCTATATCTACTTATTACAGATGAGAACACTCATACAAAATAATTTAAGGCTAGTTTCTTATACTGGATTGTTGTAGTAATTATTTTTTAAAAAGAAGCCACCAGTTAAGCCAACTGGCTAAGATGCAGTGGCTCTGCCTGGCTCAACCACGTGCCACAGCTAGAAACGGCCAGCCAGAAACAGCAGCCTTGCCACCCACAAGATGCCAGCATGTGAGATGGCTCTGCCAATCTTCCACGCTGTCTCTGCAAAGCTGGGCAGTGCCTGGACCATAACACCAACCACACGGGCTTGGTACAGATGAGACTCTAAAGCTTAGATTATTCAAAGGCTTATATATTTAGTAATGATCAATAACAATATACTCTTACAATCAGACAAGCAAACATCAGCCTCCATGTCCATCTCTCATTCTCCGTTTCTCCCGTAGCTCCTCCTCTTCCTTCTCCTCTTCCTCTCCTTTATTTCTCGCACCTTAGCTCCTTCTGCACTGGGTATTTTACACCTCTGAAAGGCAAATCTTAAGGACAAAACTGTTTCCTTAATGTGGAGGGATTTTTAACACTAGACTCTTCCAAGATTAGGTATTCTCCTTTCTATGCTTATATAAATTTTTGAATGTGCCCTAATGTCTCATGTATGAGGGCAATAGCAAATACTAAATGTCATTCTTATGGAGATGACATTATAGTTAAGCTAAGGACTGTTAGCCTCCTTCTTGGTTGGTCTTAGCCAGTTCTGAGTAATCATTTATCTTTTTCTGATTGTTTTTGACTCTGACTCTTAATGGTCACATGATATCATCTATAACTCAGCTCTGTGGTCTCATTAGCTTCCACTCACAATGCAGTTGGTTTTCTCTGCCCCCACCAAATTAGTACCAAGCATGACTCAGTATTGGATTCTATCACACAGAATATAAAAAAATGTCAGTGAGTGTATATATGCTATACTATGTCATAGTCCATCAGACAAAAGAAACAAAGGAAACATATAAAATTCAGAAAAGAAAAAAATCAAAGTCATGTTCCTATAGAAACCATAGTTCCTTATAGTATAGTTTTAATTTATGCATATGGAAGAAATGACAAAAATAAGTGTTAAGTAGCATCATAGAAATAACAAGTGCAGGTGAGCTCAATAATTACTAAAATTAGTGAGCAGAACATGATCAGATAAAGGCAGTCTGCAATCTCAATGTATCCCTCAAAAGACTCTAATTTATATAAAAGAAAAAATAGCAATTACAGTGGAGAAGCCTTAGAGACAACACCTTAATAAAGTGATCAGTGTAGCAACAGCACTAATAAGTTCTATCAATGTTTCATATATCCTGATATGATGAACTGAAAATAACATAATGTCAGTGGCATACTTCTGAAACTGCTGAACTGAAACTAATCATGTGAGATCTGAAATTAAACAGAGCCTGTTTAATGTAGATATGTTGTTTTTAAAATTGTCAAAATCACACTAGACTTCCAGCTACTGCATAGTTAGGGAGTTTGAAGAATGTGACAAGTGGGGTGCTGGGTCACGACAACAAAGCAAACACCACATACACTCTGGTTATCTGAAAGAGATGATGTTCTAAAGAGGCTATGAAGATTCTGCTCATCTATTCATGTTTAAGATGATTGAAAAACAAAAATTAATTTAAACGTAATGAACATATGTAGAGACTGTGATAGAATCACACAGTGGTTCTCAATCTGTAGGTTGTAACCCATTTGGAGAGTCAAAGGACCTTTTCACAGGGGTTAACCTAAGACCATCACAAAACATAGTTGGTTAAATTATTATTCAAAACAGTAGCAAAATTACAGATATCAAGTATCAATAAAAAAATTTATGGTTTGAGAGGACACTACTACATGAGGAACTATATTAAAAGCATTAAGGTTGAGAACCATCAAAATAGCACTATAGCATGCATAGAACAAGTACTTCCTAAACCAGCTTGCATTTTTTCTAAATGGGAGAAGTTGCTTCCCTGGGAGAGGAGGTGCTTAGTCCTCCTGGAACTAGATATTCCAAGTAGGATGGTACCCAAGGAGGGCTTACCCTTTTCTGAGGAGTAAGGGAGTTAATCTGGGAGGGACTGCAAGAACAGGACTAGGAGGAGAGGAGGGAGGAGGATGTGGTTGGGATGAAATGTGAATTCAAAAAATACATTATGGAAAAAAACCAACAACAAGAAAAAAGAAGTTTATGATTAGCCATGGCCGTAGGAGGGGAATAGAAACAAGACTATGCTAACAGTCATTAGCATATGAATAAGTAAAAATACAGGAATGAATGAAATATTAAATGTGCAAGGGATTAGCAAATAAATTAATTGATTGTGTTTTAAGTAGTGAAGAACTAGATTTTAAATGGGGTTTTGTTGTATTTTGCTTCTATAATGATGATGAGGAATGGACACTGTCCCATAGACATAAGAAAAGTGTTCACTGCTTTATGTCCTAGCTGTTTATCCAATTATTAGAAGGGAATATATGTATCTGGATACTGCCCAATATAGCAGGAGTAGAACACAGATTCAAATAGAGTTCTTTGTACCTAAATTATCCCTTGATCACTAGGGACAAGAAAGGGTAAAAAACATAATACACAAACAAGGAAGGCATCTTTACTGCTTTAGACTTTCCTAGTTTCCTGCCTGGTGCTGCTCAATAAAGCCTCAGGCAACTTCATCTTATTGATTGTATCCTAGATATCATTCTGTTCATCAAACTAGAAATTGAAACCCTGTGCTAAAAAATTTGGGTTAGAAAATGAATCAATAGTTCTAAATGGTAAGAAAATCAACCAAAGAAGTGAATCTAGAACTTAGCTTTGGGGAATGGGGCATGTGAAATTTTGCTTTTTATTTATGCCACTACAAAAATATTTCTTGTGACTTATCCTTCCTAAGACCATTTGCCTTTTCACAATTTCTATGTGGTATAGTGAAAATGGTGTTTATATTTCTATCTGGGCCCATTTGTGGATTTGTTTGTTTGATTGATTGTTTTGTTTCATTTCAAAACCAATAGAGCAGAAGAAAAACTCACTTATCTACTACAACTGCTGCTTGACTCTCTACATGGTATTTATAGTGATAAAATGTTAGGGAAGGCACAGAAATCGAGGACTTGAAACAGTCTCAGGTTTTCTAAGTTGCTTTCAGTATCATAAAAAGAGTTCAATAGTGAGATGAAGTTAGAAAATTGAGAGGGACAGGGGAGAGAAAAGTAGAAAGAGCTTCTATAACAACGTAAAAATGAAAGTTCCCGCTAGAAGAGGAGCTCAGACTTATCAGAAGGAATCTTATTCTCAGGATTTATTATAGATCATATCATTAAAACATTGTAAAGTAGGGAAATTCCAACCACTCCTTAGTGGTCTGTCATCTCTTCTTCAGATTAAAAAGTTGTCCTGCAGTGACACAGTTCATAAGTGGCATAAGCTCCTAGTCACCAGGCTGGTAACTTCTTTCTTATTGCAGTATAGACTTCCTCAGATCTTTAAACAAAAATTTGAATCCATCTTCTTCATTGCTAAAACCAACTAAGATTTTATATGAAAATAGCATAATGCCAATTATTCATCATAAATTTAATTAGTGATAATATTCTACTTTCTTTAAAAGTATAAGAGGAAATTCAAGTACTATAGGAACTGCCCATTCATAGTTGTTTCCTCTACAATGACTATTTGATGTTTTTATTTCATATGATAATAAGATGATATTTAATTAATTTTGTAAAAACTAATGTGGTATATTTTCAAGGTAGTATGCAAATACATCTTATTAGTTGTCTTCAAAAATCCCTTTCTTGTCATTGTGTGTTATATTTTTTACCCTTTCTTGTCCCTAGTGATGAAGGGATAATTTAGGCACAAAGAACTCTGGTTGGATCTGTGTTCTACTCCTGCTATATTGGGCAGTATCCAGATACATATATTCCCTTCTAACAATTGGATAAACAGCTAGGACATAAACAACATCAAACAAAACTCAATTTTAAAAATGTTTAGAAAAGGACAGGAGCTAGAAGAGCCCAGAGAGAGCGGGCCAGAGCAAGAAGGAGAAGGGAAAGAGAAAAATTGTCTAGAAAAATGAACAATGACTGTTTGTGGTACAAAATACTTGATTTAGACAACATCTCCCTTTCAAAATTTCTACAGTCATGGAGTACCTCATGGTTCTATTAATGGTTCAAAATTTCTATTAGTAACTGACAACATAAATTTGCATTTGCCTTTTTTTTGAACTATTTAATATTTCAAGAAAAATACTTAATTTTCAAGGGTTATAGCTTGTTTGTGGATGTATATGATTGTAAGAAATCCAAAAAGAAATATTAATTCAAATGATTACAAGCAAGTAGTTGACATACCCTTCTATAGAGATTAAAGAGAAGGTTTTATATTTCTAAGATAATACTGTGTTTGTCTTTCAATAATTCCACTTAATATTTTTTCCTCATAAAATAATCTCATCAGATAGTGGTTTCACACAAAAGTCAAAATGAAAATAAGTCAAGTTCCATTGGATATACTTTTAAAATCATTATTTTTAATAAACTAACATAAACAAAATGTACAGGCTTAGCACTGAACGGAATATTTCCATGTGAGCTACTACCAGAGACACAAATATTATATTCTCAGAATATTTTTATTCTCATACTTTGTTAACTTTCAACATTGGAAGATTTATATAACAGAGCAAAGTACAACTTTTTATATTCTCAGTACAGCTGTGGCAGATAGGGATTTCAAAAATCTTCCAAACACACTAAATGAAAGCAGAATACAAAGAACACAAATAGTTAGATTTTAAAGAATGGTATTCTGAACAAATCAGTGAAGAATGGTTTCCCAGGCTTACTGGCCCATACTGCATGATGTCCTGGGGTGAAAAATAAATAAATAGCATATAAACAGAAAATGAGTGTAGCTTGTAAGTGTAACCTCCCACTTTTTAACACAGATCTTAATAATGAATATATGCATTCTACACATTGTTAGCTCTAGATCCAAGTATTATTTAATTACTACAAAGTAAGATGTATCTTATCCTTTCAGTTTAAACTTCACCCTTTATGTCAGGATCTCTCTCTCTCTCTCCCTCCCTCTCTCGTCTCTCTCTATCCCTCTCTGTCTCTCTGACTCTCTGTCTGTCTCTCTATCCATCTGGCTGTATGGCCATCTACAAACCTACCTAGCTATGAAATTTTAAGAGTAACCAATTGGAATTACTTACAAAGGTAGAAAGCAGTTAGTCTAAAAAATGTATTTCCAATAAGAAGAAACAGAAGAAGTGTGGGGTTCAAGAAATTCGATGCCCCAGAACGAAAGAAGACCAACTTACTCTCTCTCTACATTTTATGAATATTTTGTTCTCCCTTCTAAGTAGAACTGAAGCATCCATACTTTGGTCTTCCTTCTTCTTGAGCTTCATCTGCTCTATGAGTTGTATCATTGATATTCTGAGCTTTTTGTCTTATATCCACTTATCAGTGAGTGCATACCATGTGTGTTCTTTTGTTACTGGGTTACTTCACTCAAAATTATATTTTCTAGCTCCACCCATTTGCCTGTGAGTTTCATGAAGTCATTGTTTTTTCAAAAGGGGGAGGGAAAAGGGGGGACAGAACCAGATGTGGGAGGACACTGGTGAGATATACAGAGAGTCAGAAAATTGAACAGAGGTATAGAGTACCAGGGAATGGGGAACTGGGCATAACTACCAGAAAGTCCCAGATGCCAGGAAAGTGAGATGTTCCCAGGACCCAACAGAGATGACAGTAGGTAAAATACTCAACAAAGAAGAGAGAGAACTGTTGAGACCATATCGAGAAGTTAGACACCGACCCTGGTAGAGGGACAGGGCCACACACTCATCTCAAAAATATTAACCCAGAATTGTTCCTATCTAAAGAAAATACAAGAACAAAGAGTAGGGCAGAGTCTGAAGGAAAGACCATCCAAAGACTGTCCCTCCTGGAGGTCCATCCCATATGCAACCACCAAACCCAGATACTATTGCTCATGCGAAGAAGTGCATGTTTACACGAGTCTGATATAGCTGTCTCCTGAGAGACTCTGCCAGAGTCTGAGCAATACAGATGTGGATGCTTGCAGCCAACCATTGGACTGAGCATGGGGACCACAATGGAGTTAAGGGAAGGATTGAAGGAGCTGAATAGGTTTTCAACTCCATAGGAAGAACAACAATATCAACTAGCCAGATGCCCACAGAAATCCCCAGGGACTAAATCACCAACCAAAAACTACACATGGAGGGATACATGGCTCCAGCTGCATGTGAAGCATAGGATTTATTTATATGGCAACAGTCGGAAGGGAGGCCCTTGGTTCTGTGAAGGCTTGATGCCCCAGGGGAAGGGAATGCCAGGGCAGGGAGTTGGGAGTGGGTGGGTGGGAGGGAGAGCACCCTCATAGAAGCAGGGGGAGGGAAGATGGGATAGGGAGCTTGTGGAAGGGAAACTGGGAAAGGGTGTAGCATTTGAAATGTAAATAAATAAAATAACCAGAAAGAAAGAAAGAAAGAAAGAAAGAAAGAAAGAAAGAAAGAAAGAATGAAAGAGAAAAAAGGAAGGAAAAAAGGAAGAAAAGAAGAAGAAAGACCAGCAATTTGAAATATGCCAATGGCTGAAGATAGGGAAGGTATAGAATATAAAGGAGAATAATTAAAATGATGTGTCAGGATGTGTCAGGATTATTTGACATCATCTGGAATTTGAGTTTGTGATTACAATAGAAACATAAAAATAGCCAATTCTTCAAGGTTAAAATATAAGAAAATATATTCGCTGTGCAATCTCATTGGAAGATTGAAAAAAGTACAGTGTTTGTGAGTGATTGTACCACTTACAGATGCAGTTGCTCAAATAAGATGGAACCTGTATTCTCTGTTTACTTAATTTCCTCTAGATAATAAGGCTATGAGGTAACACTCCACAGAATCAGAGCATGACTTCTCTCCCAACCCCAGTGCTATCCCATATTAGAAAGATTCTTGAAGTCATATTTGGAAATATGCTTTACTAATGTCTTTCATTTCTTTTGACTCTGTCAAGCTGACCATCAATATTTTCCATCAATGACCATCAGTGTTTTCCATGTTTGACTATAAATGACCATCATAACTTTTTTCACGAATCCTGTTGGATGTGTGTGAAAGAAAGCCTAGTCCTTTTCCAGACAATATGAGTTTTAAAGTCGCATCAACAAAAGTGTAGAGAAATACCATAATATCAATAAAATTATGAAATAACTCAATAGCATGATTAGTATGCCTAAGGCATCATGATTCCTAATGTTTAATTTAAACCATCATGGCTTTTTTCATTTTTCATGAGAATGTATTATATTTAAGGATTTAATGCTGTTATTTTCTATAAAAATAAACTTTGGGGAATAGATTGTGACTTATGGAAGAAGTAATATTTGCCTTTTACTATACCTAGAATCTTAATTAGAGATCCATCATAAGGCATCAGAATTAGAACAACATAAATATAAAACTTTTGAAAATGTTAAGATAAGAATATTTGATAAGGCCCCCAATCTCACAGAATCCAGAGGAAGCAGGCCTTCCAGGAGCTCTAACCTGGGAAGAATCTTAGGAAAGGAGAAAGCAACACCTGCCCCAAATTGGGAGTAACTGGGACCTACTAGGACCAAGGAAGTCACTCTTGGCCCGGAGCCCTGATTCCTTCCTGTCTGCGCCTGAGCACTGAGCAGATCTTGGGCCCCAGCTATAACCCCAGTAGTAACACCCACTCCACACAGTTCTGATACAACCAAAATAATAAGAAAGACAGGCTCCAGTCAGAGACAGAGCAGGTAGCACTAAGGAGATCCAGATGGCCAAAGGCAAGTGCAAGAACACAAGCATCAGCAACACAGGGTACTTGGCATCATTAGAACCTAGTTCTTCCACACAAGAAAGTCCTGAATTCCTCATATCGCAAGGAAAGCAAGATTCAGATTTAAAATCACTTCTAATGATGATGATAGATGATGTTAAAAAGGACAAAAATAACACTTTCAAAGAATTTGAGAAGAACATTGGTAAACAGGTAGAAGCCCTTAAAGAAGAAACACAAAATTCCCTTAAAGCATTACAAGAGATCACAACCAAACAGGTGAAGGAATTGAACAAAACCATCCAGGACATAAAAATGAAAGTAGAAACAAAAAGGAAATCACAAAGGGAGACTACCCTGGAGATAAAAAACCTAGGAAAGAAATCAGGAGACATAGACACAAGCATCACCAACAGAATACAAGAGATAGAAGAGAGAATCTCAGGTGCAGAAGATACTATAGAAATTATTGACACAACTGTCAAAATGCAAAAAGCAAATAGTTCTTAACACAAAACATCCAGGAAATCCAGGACACAATGAGAAGGCCAAACCTAAGGATAATAGGTATAGATGAGAGTGAAGATTCCCAACTTAAAGGGCCAATAAATATCTTCAACAAAATTATAGAAGTAAACTTCTCTAAAGAACAAGATGCCCATAAAGATACAAGAAGCCTATAGACTGCCAAATAGACTAGACCAAAAGAGAAATACCTACTGTCACATAATAATCAAAACACCAACTGCACAAAACAAAATAATGCAGTAAGGGAAAAAGGCTAAGTAACATATAAGGGCAGACCTATCAGAATTACACCAGACTTCTCACCAGATACTATAAAAGCTAAAAGATGCTGGACAGATGTCATACAGACCCTAAGAGAACACAAATGCTAGCCCAGGCTACTACACCCAGCAAAACTCTCAATTACCATAGATGGAGATTCCACTCAAAAATTCACCAAATTTACACAATATCTTTCCACAAACCCAGCATTACAAAGGATAATAGCTGGAAAGGTCCAAAACAAGGAGGGAAATTATACCCTAGAAAGAGCAAGAAAGTAACCCTCTTCCAACAAATCCAAAGAAGATAGCCACACAAAGATAATAACAAAAATAACAGGAAGCAACAATCACTGTTCATTAATATCTCTTAACATCAATGGAATAAGTTCCCCAATTAAATGACATAGGCTAAATGAACGGATATATAAACAGAACCCAGCATTTTGCTGCACACAGGAAACCCACCTCAGTGACAAAGACAGACTTAGAGTAAAAAGCTGGAAAACAATTTTTCAAGCAAATGGTCCTAAGAAACAAGCTGGAGTAGCCATTCTAAAATCTCCATTCTAAAAACACAAAGGGAGGCACTCATGGCCTCCACCTGTATAGGTAGTTAAGGGTGACCTTGCCAGGCATCAGTGGAAGTGGACAGCCTTGGTGCCTGAAAGTTCCCTAGTGTGGAGCAATTCGAGAACAGAGAGGCAGAAATGAGAGGATGGTGGGATCACACTCTCAGAGAAACTCCCAGAATTATAAGCATTAGACATGACAGAGGCAGGCCGCCAGAAGACTAGATTCCAGAATTCAAAAAAAAATTATCTTGGTACTAAAATTTGTTTTGAGAATTGGATATTGCAGAATACATAGCCTTGGTGTATCTACTCATCAAGCAAGCTGAGCAGACCTGCTCGAACCTCTGATGTTCTGGAATTCCAGCTGGATGCAGTGAACACACATTGTCAGAAGCTTATCAATTTACCCTTCCCCCTGCCCCTCTTCTAATATCTCAACACCCATAATCAACTTGAAGAGGTTCATGAAGAGTCGGTGCCCCTATTCCCTGGGCTTGGGGACTGAGGTGGTTAATATTGGGCTGTCTTTCTAGGGAAAAAGTAGTGGTTTTGTTGAAACTGAGAGGACTAGTTAGGATTTATTGCATAGCCATAACCTATTGACAGAAATAAGTATAATTGTTATTAAGATGAAATTATAATTTCTTAAATAGTACAAAATTTACTTTGATTTCAAATTTAAGTTTTTCATTGGTATGAGCTTCTTATTATTATAAAAGTGAGATTCATATTGTTATTCTCATAGGCATTGTGCCTATATAACACATTTAGAAATACAAGGCTTAGACCCAATCCTTCTGTAAGTTTTCTAACTGATTTAAGATGATTAGCCTGTGAGTTAAGGGCCTATAGCAAATTCATGGCTCTGAGTTTATTGCTAGGGTGTTTTCTATATTTTATTTAGAAATAGCTGAGAGGACTTAACAGACAACATTTGAGATTGCCTTACATGGATAGTCGGTTTTCAAAACCTCAAAAGTCCACAGAATTGAAGTTACAAACATTTCTGTATTAATGTTCATTTTGATCAGAGATATGTCTGCTCCTGTCAGCTTCCTGTTTTGGATTCTAAGAAGAAAATGAGCATCTTTGGAGTTACTTCAGTTGTGGTGAGACAACCACTAGGGAAGAATTGCCTCTTTTCATCTACAGACAAATTACTGCCCAGAAAAGGACACACTTGCAGAATAGTTGACTGATTATATCTGGCAAGACAGAGTAATCAGCCCTTAATAATTCTGCATCACTAGGTCTGTCAGATGATCCTGGACCAGAAGGCTGAAGATTGGATGCTTCAAAGTTTTGTAGTATATGGACTGTCCAGGTGTTCAGCAGTCTCTATAAACCGGCTAAGTTTTAGAAGCTATAATTTGTGCTTCCCATAATATCAGTTAACTCAGTCATTCTGAATTTTTGAAGGGGTTGAAGACTTATAGTCTCATAGTCAATCCAGGCTATTTACTTTGAGAGAAAAGATTTGAGAGGATGGTTTTCAGCTGACATTCATTCTAAGGCCAAGAATTAAAGCCAGGTTCAGAACTAAGTCTTTTAGTTAGGAGGGATGACAGAGGTTCTGGTTAGTCAACAAGATGATGGACTGGGTATTAGGTCTACCTTGTACCTTACTGACACAAATTGGTATAGTTATGCTCTAATTGTATTTTAAGAGAAAAGTTTTATTTTAACAGAAAGTGATATGTAGGAGGAGCTAAGGTGGGAGGAATAAAAAGGGGAAGAGGAGTAAGAAGAGGAGGAAGAGATGTAGAGGAGGAGCTAGGTGACAAGAGAGAGATGGGGGGGAACATGGAGGTGGATGTTCACATTCTCCGCCAGTCAAAGATAGTTGATATATCTAGGTTGGGTACTGGGTTACACTTCTGATTGTTTGGGCATCTTGTTATTGAGCATTACCAAATGTATAAAGCCTTTGATTAACATTCAAAGGAGGGGAAATGGGGAAAGGGGATGGCATCTGAAATGTAAATAAAAAAAGAAATGCCGATCAAATCAAATTTGTACTAGGCAAGCCAGCAGGAGGATAAGATCCCAAGCAAAGTGTCAAGAGTCTGAGATCCACTTGTCCACACATAAAAATCCCAATAAAATATTGAGCAGAAGGCTCTAATATATGTGCAGAGGGCCTGATGCAGGTTCTTGCAGGCCCTGCTTTTGCAGCTATGGTCTCTATGAGCTCCTAATGGCTTTACTCAGTTGAAGTAGTTGATTCAGGAATTTGATCTCCTGGTGTCCTCCATTCCCTTTGTCTCTTCCACTCTTTCTACCTCCTCTTCTGTAGGGTTCGCTGAGCCATGAAATGAGAAATTTAATGGACACTTATCATTTAGAGTCATGTGTTCCAATGTCATCATGAACACCTCTCTCTCTCTCTCTCTCTCTCTCTCTCTCTCTCTCTCTCTCTCTCTGTGTGTGTGTGTGTGTGTGTGTGTGTGTGTGTGTGTGCGTGTGTAATATCATGTATTTACAACTTGAATTTCGAGGGTATCCTTTGGCCAATAACTCAAATAAATATAACCGAGTCCTGGTACTAGATGTTTTTCTGATGAAAAGTGATGGCCACTTGGAAATCTGTCTCTCCCCCATTATGTGCAGATTTCATCATTATCGTCTTTATATACTTTAGGAAATTTCTACTTTTCTAGTTTCCACATCACCCCTTTAATGTTGAGGGTTATCCCTCAACTTTAGCTGCCTCTCTGAGCATTGCCTTTATTAAACCTATACTCCACTTACCTGATAGTTCTGTTCAGTGTCCCTGCCCCCAGTGCACCACTAAAACCACCCTGTTTACCCCTCCAAGGGAGATTCTTGTGTCCAGACTAGTCCATCCTTCTATACCTAACCTCTCTGTCTACAGATAATAGCATCATTAACATTTACTTAATTGCTAACATCTGCATATTAGTATGTGGATAATATTTACCATTCTGTATCTGGATTACCTCATTCATAATGATTATTTTTCTAGTTTTATCTATTTGCCTGCCGATTTCATGATGCCATTCATAGGAGTACTCTTTTTTATTTTCATCGAAATAAAGCAATTTGAAAAACTACACTGAAACATTTTAGCGAAATAGCCTTTATATATCAATCTTCAAGCTAGAAATGATGAAAAACATTTAAAAGAAATTTTTTTTTGACTTTATGAGAAAGAAAAGCTGAGCAGCTACACAATCTATTGAAATCACCTAACAAAGGTTCCAGGGATTATTTCCCACTGTGCTAAGAGAAACTTGTAACAAACAGTGCAGACGGGTGCTGTAATACTAAGCCAATATCACCAGGGAATAAAAATAAGTCAAAGTAAAGAGTAAAAATAAATATTAAAAGTAAAATATTATAGTTAGGAATTATGAGGCATATTTTTGACAAGTTAAACTAAAAATTTTACAACTGAAATGTTAAATAAATTGTTAAATTTATAGGTTGGAAGAGCAGTAGCACAGTATTTAAAATATGATATATGGAATGGTGATATCTTTATATATTTTTCTCTAGGAAGCTATCCAGATTATATACATACAGCACAAAATCTTGTATGCTATCTAAAAATAAGACATTCCACTGGCAATTTTTCCATATTGAAACTTGAGTCTCTAGGATACAGAGTATGTAAATTTATGATTATCATGTGTATTGTTCTACACAGGAATTTGACAATATTCACGTAAAGTGTTTGCTCTTTTTCTCTTACTAATCTAATTTTTTGCTTTTTTTTTTTTTTGAAAATAAAATCGTTTTCTCAAACAACATATCTTGATTATTGTTTCCCTTCATACAATACAATGTAAATACAATTTTCTATCTTTTTACACCTGGTAGTTCCTCCTCACCTCCCTTCCCTTTTGGATCTACTATAATATATGCAGAGTACCTGGTGCAGACCAGAGTAGGACCTATTCTTGCTGCACCAGACTTAGTTGCTTCAGAGACCCTTGTTTTTCTGGTATTCTCCATCACCTCTGACTCTTCAATCTTTCAGTGTCCACTTCCAGAAGTATTTGGTAAATATATTTTATTCACATAGATATGAAACTATGTAGAAATTGTATCTGTATGTGTGACAACATTCATAGAAAATGTAGAATTTCTCAGAGATATTTATAAGGATATTAAAATTATAAGAGGTTTTCTTTCTGTTCCCGAATAGGATTTTTATTACTGTAGTCAGCAGAAGTCTAAAACTTTTTCTATGAAGTTTACTTAGAGTTGATAGTAATGTTTTTACCATCCAAATCAATACTTCCAAGAAAAACAATGGTTATTACATATAAAATAGTTTATGCAATATATCATGTATGATTTACTAACATCATACAAGGAATTAAGGGAAATCAAAAGAAATTTATATACTAAATATGGGTGAGAAAAAGTCATATTGTAAGAGATGCAATTACTCATAGATAACTTGGATAGAACTGTGGTGGAAGAGGTACCTGGAAGTTACCTGCCAATCATAGCCCTCCTTAGAAAAATCACTACATAGTTAGGAAGGTGACATGGATGTTAGAGGAATCACTCCTCTCTCTTCACAACTTTGAACTCTTAAAAAAAATCTAGAAAAACATTTTAAGACCATTAATTTGTTTTTGAAAATAGAGACTATGAAGCATGGTTCTAGGAATGAGAAAAAAGTTGATTTCATGTGTATTTTATTAGATGACCATTGTCTTCAAAGTTAAATTACGGATATAAGAAGTGTAAATTTGTGTGGATTACTGCATATTAGTGGTTGACTCTTGAGTTACTAATAATGCTTGGTGCTACATGAAGGAAAGGAGTAAGTATGATTATTCTAGGAGTCATTTAATCAGGAACAAGTACATATTTTAATTCTCAACTTCATGTTCCCTCTGTCTTTCCTCAGTGTATCTCTTCCTATGATTATCTGTTTGTTTTATGAGCTGTGTGTATTTGTCTTGTTATACTAGCTGTGTGTGTCTTTGAGGTATAAGAGTGGTGTCTGTCTCTAACAAAGGGTTTCTCTCTGTATTAATGAGCAACATAAAAAATATTACATTGGAAAGGAATGGGATACAGAAATATGTAAGATTTAATAACAAGGGATTAAGTCCCTAGTTCCTCAGGATCTCAACTGTCCTAGAAAATAAGCTTCATTAATTATCAATAAATATCCATAAAGAGATTCCTTCAATCTTTTTTATTGAATTTTTTTGTTTACGTTTCAAATGTTATCCCCTTTCCTGGTTACCCCCTCCCAGAAACCTTCTATCCTGTCCCTCCCCAGTCTGATTCTATGATGGTGTTTCCCCCCACACACACACACATACACACGCTCCCTCCTCTCTGTCCTGGCATTCCTGTACACTGGGGCATTGAGCCTTCTAAGAGGACAAAGGATCTTACCTCACATTGGTGCCCAATTAGGTTATCCTCTGCTACATATGCAACAGAAGCCAAGGGTCCCTCCATGTGTACACTTTGGTTGCTGGTTTAGCCCCTGAAAGCTCTGGGGTTGTCTGGGTGGTTGATACTGTTCTTCTTCCTATAAACCCCTTTAGCTCCTTCAGTTCTTTCTCTAACTCCTCCATTGGTCTAAGCAATTCTATGCTTAGACCAAAGGTTGGCTGTGAGCATTTGCCTCTGTATTTTTCAGGCTCAGGCAGAGCCTCTCAGGAGACAGCTGTATCAGGCTCCTGTCAGCAAGCATTTCTTGGCATCTGCAATAGGGTCTGGGTTTGGTGACTGTATATGAAATGGATCCCCAGTTTGTGCAGTTTCTGGATGGCTTTTCTTTCAGTCTCTGCTAGACATTTTGTTTTCATATTTCCTCCCATGGGTATCTTGTTTCCACTTCTAAGGACCAAAGCATCCACTTTGGTCTTCCTTCTTCTTGAGCTTCATATGGCCTGTGAATTGTATCTTGAGTATTCCGAGCTTTGGGGCTAATATCCAGTTATCAATGAGTGCATACCCTTTGTGCTCTTTGGTGATTGGGTTACCTCACTCAGGATGATATTTTCTAGTTCCATCCATTTGTCTAAGAATTTCATAAAGTCCTTGTTTTTAATAGCTGAGTAATACTCCATTGTATAAATGTACCACATTTTCTGTATCCATTCCTCTGTTGAAGGGCATCTGGGGTCTTTCCAGCTTTTGGCTATTATAAATAAGGCTGCTATCAACACAGTGGATCCTGTGTTTTTGTTATATGTTGGAACATCATTTGGGCATATGCCCAAGAGTGGTATAGCTGTGTCTTCAGATAGTAAGTATTATGTCCAATTTTCTGAGGCACTACTAGACTGATTTCCACAGTGGTTGTACCAGTCTATAATCCTACCAACAGTGGAGGAGTGTTCCTCTTTCTCTACATCTTCTCCAATATCTGATATCACCTGAGTTTTTGATCTTAGCCATTCTGAGTGGTGTGAGGTGGAATCTCAGGGTTGTTTAGAGTTGCATTTCCCTGATGACTAAGGATGTTAAACATTTCTTCAGGTGTTTCTCGGCCATTCAGTATTCCTCAGTTTAGAATTCTTTGTTTAGCTCTGTACTTCATTTTTTAATATAGTTATTTGATTTTCTGTAGTCTAGCTTCTTGAGTTTTTTGTATACATTGAATATTAGCCCTCTAACAGACATAGGATTGGTAAAGATCTTTCCCAATTGGTTGATTGCCATTTTATCCTATTGACAGTGTTCTTTGCCTCACAGAATCTTTGCAATTTTATGAGATCCCATTTGTCAATTCTTGATCTTAGAGCATAAAACATCAGTGTTCTGTTCAGGAACTTTTCCCCTATGCCCATGTATTCGAGGCTCTTTCTATTTTCTCTTCTATTAATTTCAGTGTATCTGGTTTTATGTGGAGGTTGTTAGTATTCTGTCTAAACTCCACCTCCCCAGTTACCTGGCAACCGCCAGGTATGCTCCTCCACACAGTTACCTGGCAAAGGCCTGATCCACTATAAAAGGGGCTGCTTGCCCCCTCCTCACTCTCTTACTCTTATCCTCTTACTCTCTTCCTCTTACTCTCTCTCTTACCCTCTTGCCTCCCCATCCCCCACCTTCCTCTCTCTCCACGTGGTCATGGCCGGCCTCTACTTCTCTTCTCTCTTACCTTTCCACCTTCTTCTCCCCACCTTTGCCCTATCTCCTGAATAAACCTCCTCCCCCTTGGAACCGCGTGGTCTGGAGTGGTCTGTTCTGAACTGCGGTCGGATTTCTTAAAACAACTAACAGAGGTCCTTGATGTTTCAATCTTTATGAAAGACTTTAGGAAGGTGCTATCAGCTTCTGTTTTTTATTAAATGATACATAAGTATAACTCTGAGTCAATGGCCTAGAAGAATACATATTTTTCAAGGAAAGTTAAGTTGTTCTTTGTATTGTTCTTTTAGAAGTCTCTGGAGGTATGTTAAAGAAACATTTTGAATACTCATTAGGGCAGCACTCCTAAGTTTTGACTGCCTTCAAGGTGCACTATGATTTTTGGCTCTGAGGTGCAGCAAAATTTTCAGTCTATTTGAATATGAGTGCTGTTTTCAAAATAGTGTATTGCCACTGTCATTGGCAGAAATTGTGACATTAAAACACTTTAACTTTAATTATAATTTTAAAATGATAATTTTCAACATGAAACTTTATCTAGTTATTTTCATATCTAAAATTTAATGAAAGACAAATTGGACACAAAATTTAATCAAATAGAAATCTCAAAACACTCTGTTTTCCAAGAAAAAGTAATTTTTCATTGTATATTAACATGGATTATTTTTAATATATACTAAGAATAATGAAATCACATTTATACTTAGCTTTGAGCACTTCCTCAAAATGTTCTGATAATATACAAAGTTTTAACAGAATGAAATGTAAAACCCTTCTATGGAAAACTGAAATTTTCAAAGACTTTATTCTAGAAACAGTAGTTTTGATCTGTTTTAGTCCCAGGATCTAGGGGCTTAGCCAAAAGGCAGTGGGATCAAAGCCTGTCTCCATGAACTATTTCAAAAAGAGAATGGTTAATCATGTTTACTTAAAGTGGGGAAAAAGACCCCAATAGCATATCTCAAACTGATGCAGATGAAATCTTCTTATGGACATGGGGAGATGCATCTTCATACAGTTTTTAAATGAGCATGACTTAATGCATTATTTTGATGCTCTTTAAAAAGAAATGACTATGGTTCAGTTTTATATAACTATCTTAATTAATATTAATATAAAATATGTTTGTTTATGCAAATATTTCCAAATTGTTTTCCATGTTGAAATAAATATATTTAAATTCAAACCCAAACAGAATACTGTTTTCTAATAAAATATTTGTCGATAGGTACACGTGCACTTATAAAACTTTAGGTTTAAGATCAGGTAACATTTTCTTTCATTATAATTGACACTAAATTATATAATATGCAATATTAAACTTCAGTAATTCTTAGTCATTATTGTTGTGTATTTGTAGAGAATTATAATCATCTTTTGGCAAAAAGTTAAGTAATTAATTCTTTTCTGTTTATTATTCTAACTTATATATAAAAAAACAATAGCAGCAAAGTACATTTTAATTTCAATCCATAATTAATGCTAATATTAGTACTATATTGAAATTTGCATTATATTTATAATGAAAGAATGGGAATATGTAATCATTTTAATATTAGACCAAGGATATCTTAAGATGTTTGAGTAGAACTAATATGTTACATTCATGTGACTATTAAAATTTTGATGTACAGTATTTGTTTCACTTAACTCTTCATTTTTTTTGTATCTTGTAGGTATTTATCTTTATCAGATTAATAATTTGTCTTTTTGTCAATATATAATTTGCTTGGTTCTTTGTTGATTCTTTTATTTTTTTTTCTTTCTCTCTTTCTCTCTTCTTTTTTGGTAAAAAAATGTTAGTCATCAATATCAATGAATTGCCAACTCTAAACAAAAGTAAGATATTATTTCATACTTTAGGAAGAACTAATATGATTTACTTGTGAAGAAAAAATAAAATGAGCTCCTGGACACTGTTAATGCCACTGTTAGCCGTGGTTTAGAGATTACAAAGGGGGCAGAGAGCAGGAGGGAGAGACATAGAGAGAGACAGAGACAGAGAGACAGAGAGACAAAAGACAGAGACACAGTGACAGACACAGAAAGAGAAACAGAGAGACAGAGAGACAGAAAGAGAGACAGAGACAGTGACACAGCAAGAGTCAAAGACAGAGAGAGACTGACAGGAAACTTGGAGCACAAGCTTTAAAAGAGATTTGTCTCTAGCAAATCTCTTCCCTAAGAGTTCCAGGAATCCCGCAGAGGAGGATGCAAAAGGATTAGAGGGTGCAGAGGAGAAAGAGGTCAACAGGAAAACAAGGGCCTCTATAACAACTGAACAAAGCTTATATGAACTCAGACTGACACAGCATGTGAGCCTACTTGCAAGCAGCAGAAGGCCACATTTGGGTCTGTATCAGGTACCCTGCATATATGCTGTAAGTTTAGCTTAAGTTTAGCTGTAGCTTTAAGTTTAGTAATTTTATGAAACTCCAGAATGTGTAAATTAGTGAGGTCTCTGATTCTTGTGCCTTTTCTTGAGGTTCTTTAATATTCGTGTTGTTTTTTTTGTCCAAATTCGATATGATAGCTTTCATTTTTTCTTAATATATTTTATTTTTTTATGCTTTATTGTTTCTTAGCAGCTTGGTTTTATCGTTTTTGTTGCTTTGTTTGTTTTCTTAATGAGAGACCTAAAGTGAGTGAGTCAGGTTGGGAGAGGAGGTGGGAAGAATCTGAGAGGAGCAGAGCAAAGGGAGGTTGCATTCAGATTGCATTGTACTAGAAAATGATCTGTAGGAGGAATTTAGCCAAGAAGGCAAAGAAAAAGAAAAAAAAAGACCAAAGTGTGGGTGCTTTGGTCCTTCTTAGAAGGAGTAACAAAATACTCACAGGAGCAAATATGAGACAGTGTGTGGGGCAGAAACTGGAGGAGAGACCATCCAGAGACTGTCCCACCTGGAGATCCCTCCTAGATGCAATCACCATATGCAAACACTGTTGTGTATGTCCTAAAGTGCATGCTGACAGGAGCCTGATATACCTGTCTTCTAAGAGGCACTGCCAGAGCTTGACAAATACAGAGGGGGATGCTCACAACTAACCATCAAACTGACCATAGGTTTCCCAGTGGAGGAGTTAGAGAGAAGACTGAAGGAATTGAAGGGGTTTGTGGCCCCATGGGGAGAGCAACTATACCAACCAACCAGAGCTCCCTGGGTCTAAACAGCTAGCCTGAGAACATGGAGGGATCCATGTCTCTAGCTGTATTTGTAGAGGAGGATGGACTTGTCAGGCATCAGTGGGAGAAGAGGGCCTTGGTCCCTTGAAGGCTGGATGCCCCAGTGAGAGGAGATTCGAGGGAGGGGAAGTAGGACTGGGTCGGTGGGTAAGGCACACCCTCAGAGAAATAGGAGGAGAGAGAATGGGTTAGGTGTTTCTGGGGGTAGGGAATGGGGAAAGTGGATCACATCTGAAATGTAGATAAATAAAGTACCCAATAATAAAAAAAAGAAAAAGAAAAGCATACAAACAAACAAGTAATGGAACTTGCTGTGGTAGTCGAACATTTGAGACTCTTTAGCAACAATTTAACATTATCCAAATTATGGTGATTCCTTGTCAAGGACAAGAGATTGTGGAAAGGGCTCATAGAAGTTTAAAACAATATCTTCATAAAATAAAAAGTGTTGGGGGGAGATATACCCTTGTACACCACAAATTTATTTAAATCATATTCTTTTTATTTTTTTAAAGTTTTTTTTTTTAATTTGGTTGCCAAGGAACTTTATGCATACTTATGCATAGGTGAAAGGGATGGATCCACATACTGGCATAAGGCATGGTCCTGCTCAGGTATTAAATATGGGGAAGAGGGCACGCTTGTGTTTTTTTCTGCAGGATGCTTAAGGAGCATGGTGGCCACCAGAGCGATGGGTGAGACATGCTAATGCTAGGACAAAGAATGATGCTGTCCTGTGAGCTTGCTGAGTGTCCTGACAATGGTGACTGGGAAGCTGTATTAGACATAAGTTCCCAACCCACCATTATTTACCTGTACCCCTGAATGTACATGTACATGGTATATAACATATTAAGTTCACTTAGCTTTACACTTATGTGCATATGTCCAGCATATTCTGGGAGAAGACTGATTCTATCAGCAGTTATTAACAACCAGATCTGCTTTGTTAATTACATATCTACAATTATAGAATTAATGTTACAAATACCACTTCAAATGCCTTATACACTCTATGATAACACTTAAACCATTGTTTAACTTAATAACTACTAAGCTTAGCCATTGTTATGAAGGTTGTTGCTTTCTTTAAGTTGTCAGTAAACTGCAGAATGTTTTTTGTCCTTGTGTTCTGTCAGTTATTTAACATCTCTAGGACTTTTCAAGTTATCCTGATTGGGTTCTAGCTTTTCTCCTTCAGGGTTGTCCCTAAATATGCATATGTCTTGCTCAGTCAATTAAGTCTGCTTGCAATGAGCTTGAACTATGGTGACACTTTGAAGTGTCTTCAAAGTTTACTTAGTTTTCCCTCTTACTTATTTATTCTTGCTAAGTATCTATTGTCTCAACAGGCTTTATACAGATTTCTGGCCAGACAGTAATATATAAAGACCATTGTTCAATGTTTCGTTATTTTCACATTATCAAATTTCTAAACAGCTTTTGAGACTGCACACTTCAGTTAGTAAGGCTGCAGGTGCCATGGTTTGAATATGCTTGGCCCAGGGAGTGGCACTATTTGGAGGTGTGACCTTGTTGAAGTAGGTGTTCAATTGAAGGCTTGGGATTTAAGATCCTCACCCTAGCTTCCTGGAGGTCAGTCTTCTACTAGCAGCCTTCAGATAAAGATGTAGAACTCTCAGCTTTGCCTGAACCATGTCTGCCTGGATGCTGCTATACTTTACCTTGATTATAATGGACTGAACCTCCAAACCTGTAAGCCAGCCCCAATTAAATGTCCTTTATAAGACTTGCCTCGGTCATGGTGTCTGTTCACATCAGTAAATCTCTAACTCAGACAGCAAGTTTACTGCTGTTTTCTCTTTAAATAACCCCAAGCTTTAGCTGGCAAATCTCTATTTTTCAGCTGAAACTAAGTCCACTTCCCTCAAGAAAGCTGCTAGATTTTATCTTTGTGATGTGAGGAAAGAGCTTCCATCAAGGAGTTAGCAGAAGTGAGGAGCAGTAAGCCAAGGAATACATCATCTTCATATAGGTTTTCTTCATTTAGTTCTTAAAGAGTGAAACAATTCCCTGTCTCCTTCAGAAAAGGACCAGTGAGTTTTCAGTATCCCCAGAAAGATTTTCTTTTTAACTTTCTTCACCTTTAAAGTTATTTCTAGGGGCCACTCATCAGCCCTGTTTTGCCCCCTTCATTACAGGATTTTGAATTGTGTGCTTCTGGACATTCTCAATGTTGTAGGGAGATGATTTCAGACTTACAGTTGAAAAAACATTGCATATGGTTGTTTATTATTATTATTATTATTATTATTATTATTATTATTATCATTATTATTATTGTTGTTGTTATTATTCCAAATGCTATACGCTCCTGGTCCCCCCATCTCTGAATCCCTTCTCAGTCCCCCATTCTGTTCTCCTCTCAAGGGGTAGGTTTCTCCCCTGGGTATCCCTGACCCTTTTGTATCACTTTATATTTTACTTCTAATTTTTTTAAGACACATGATATAAGTCTCCATGGAAACTTTATTTTAAAAATAGCTGTTGAATCCAGTAATCACATATCATTTTTTTTGCCTATTAACATCAGAATATAAATGAGTGCTTATTAATAGATATCTTAAATACCTTTATAATATATGCTTTTCTATTGAAAAGTAAGTATAACATTGCATCTACAATGAGAGACTGAATTAGATACATCTATTGGAAGTTAGGCACAAATTATTCTAGAGCTGTAATTAAACAGGATTTGCTTGTTTGTTAAATGGTCATAATATCCTCAAGTATTCTTTATTTAAAATAAAGTACGTCAGGAATAAATAATGGACAGATAAAAGTGCATGTTTTCTATTTTTGCAGGTGGATTTTTAAGATAAAATCTACCTTGGATGTACTACAAATATAAAAGAAATATATTCAAAATAAAATTTACTCACATAATAGTAAGCATAACAGATTGTACAAAGAAAGAACATTTCAAAGGGGAAAATATAGTAAACATAAGTTTTTCAAGATCTGAGCTAACCTGATGAAAGCCACAAGTAAGAAAAAGTAGGTAAGACAGTGACATGTAATTTGGTACTTACTTATAGGGTTGTGTGATATTTCACTAAATGAATAATATGAATGAATACACATAAAACTTTAAATTATAAAACTACTCCAAGTAAACACTGCAGAAGTACTGAGGATAGAATATGATTTAAATTAAGTAACTTCAAAAGCACAGACCAATAATTAAAATAAATACCCATACGGTATCATAAATAGCTAAGCAGTTTCTGCAGAGAAGGAAACAATGGCTAAACTGAAGAGTCAGACACAAAATGGAGTGGGGTGTTTCCTTAGTTTGTACCTGGCTAGGGTTAATATGTAAAAGATAATAAAAGCTAAAAACAAAAATTAGGCTAGGAATGTAGACCAGTTGATATAGTGTTTGACTTGCAGGTATCAAGCACTAAGTTTTGATCTCTAGTTCCAGGTAAGCCACACAATACTCAGCTACACTGTGAATTTCAGTGTATTCTGGCTTATGGAAAACCCTGCCTGAAAAAGTGGAATTAAAAGTGGAATTATAGTTTACCACATTCAGAATTCTGACAACAAAGGATTCAGTAGCAAAAGAAAGAAGACACTAAACAGTGCAGGAAAGAGACTATAAGGCTTTCTCAAGTCTAGGAAAACAAGTATTTTAAATATTCTTAATTAAATCAAGAGGAAACTGTGAGTCTTGATGGGCAAGAATTCAATCAAGCTGTGACAACCAGCTGGCAAAAGGAACAGACATGACCATGCAGGGCAAAATAAAAAGCATTTGTAAGAAGTCTAGCCAGGAAGAGCATCCTTGCATGCTAAACCTAGATAAAAATCAAAGCATAAAAAATTTTAGAAATTCCCGCTGTGGATACAAAACTGTATGTTTCCTCTTACAATAATATTCTTCACTATTATCTGTCAATGAAAACTCAGAGTACACTTTTTAAATTAGAAGAGTTAAATGCAGTCACTAGTCAATATAATGGATTATTCAGGACTTGCCAAAATATTTTTCACAAAATAACATACTTTTAGGTCTATTTTATCATGTATGTTTTCTCTCATGGTCCAGGAAGCTTATTTTTTGAAAAGCTCTGTTATTTGACTTATTAGAAAAATAGAAAACTAGACATAAGTATCATTTTAATCTTATTATTTCATTAATTGAAATAAAAATTCATGACTTCACTTCTGTATTTTACCTCTCAAATTGGTGTGATCTTTTTTTGACATCATACACATGAACATACATACTCACACATATATACATATGTATATAAAACATGAATATTTGCATTTTTATTGCTTTTATTTGTAAGATTTTATGTCTGAACACTTTGCTGTTGAATAATCTTACAAGAGCACCTGATACCATCACTTTCCTGGACCATATTATTATTTTAAATGTATTCTGAAACTTCCTCATACCCTGAGATAAGTGTACCTCTCTCCCACTGTCAAAGAAGGTTCTTATTTCAGACATAAACAACAGAAAGCAAACTGATCTTCATAATTCAGAAATCCATAGAGGATGGGAGGCCTCGTCCCAATGTATACCTCTACATAGAAATGCATATTTAAATTTATATTAGACAATACAATTTTAGACTTTACTCCCACATAGTAAAAAATAGAAAAATAAAAATAAATTGATACTACTTGGTCTCTTATTCAATGTGATTAATTTATATTAAAGTCTGTTTTATGATAAAAATCAATGCAAAATAATTGAAGCAAACTTAAAGCATCAACAATCAATTAAAATGTATAGTTATGGGCAGAAAATATGTAAAATATTGAATAGGTTATTTGCTGTAAGATACAGTTCTTTAAGTAAAATCAGAAATATAGACACAGACATATATTTTAAGTTTCAAAAGCAGATCGATATCAGGAAGATCTCTATAGATAGGAGAAAGTTTTTAACTAAATAATGATGGGACATTCCTATAAGAGAAATAATTATAGAAGTGTTTGTAAAAGAAATAGTGTAATATTTAAGGCAGCATTATATGACTTGTTAATGTCTGTCTTTATGACTTTGTGGTAAGTAAACGTGGTGTCTTTAAAATATTTAAAACATACATAGTAAAAATATAATTATAATACATGTGTAAAAATTATAAGCTATATAGCAGCTAGCCACCACAAGTGAATAAAAGAAAATCATCCCAACTTGATTCCCACTAGGGACTTCCAAGAAACAACTCATGACTCAGATGTAGGACTGGGATCCTCCAGATTTTAATCCTCCCTTGAGACTCAGGACTATTCATTACTGCCTGGGGAAACTAGTTCTAAACTCTTTGACTCAGCTGTCAAATGCATATAACTGTAAATAGCAAGCAGAATACCTAGAACACAGACTGTCTCTCCAAATACCAGGAAAAGTGAGGAAATCCAGATTCTCAACTCCGTTATGAATTTATGCCCTCTTGAACATTATAAACATTTCTGCAGAAAGAACAAAGGTGATGGAGGAGGTGTGCAACCAACAACCTAAATCCAGGTATAAAATATGAATACAAAAATCAAAACATGGGAAATCCAGTCAACATGGAAACCAAAAATAGCATATCTCTTAAAAAAAAAATTACAAAGCCCCTAGTTATGGCCACGAATGAAAATTACATGCAAGAGCATCCAGATAAAGAATGCCAAGAATGATTATTCCATGGTTGCATAACCCAAAATAACCTGGGAATGGAAACAGCCCAGATGCCTTTCAAGTGATCAATGAATACAAAGAAGTATTACTCTTTAAAATGAAATTATTAAATTTGCAGGTAAATAGATGCCACTGGGAAAATTCTTCTGAATGAGGTAAGCCAGACCCAGAGTGATGATCCTTATTTGATCCTATTTCTGGATATTATCTTTCAGTTTTTAAATATGTGTTTTCCATTTAGAAAACCCTCAGGAATAAAAAATTAGTAAGTAGTCATGGAGGAGTACTTCAAGGGAACCCAGAGAGAACCCAGGGGTATGAAAGGTTAAAGCTGATCTGAATAGTGTAACAAAAAGAGCTAAGTTGGGTATGGGTGAGGATCCACAGACTATCTGCTTCTAACTTTTCTCCCCTCATTAGTCACTATATTGCAGTTCCCAACTCCAGAAGGTACTCTATCCTACCTGTCTACCATGTCTGCCAGAAAACCAAGCAGACTACCTTTTGTTTGTCTCTATTACCCCAGATCAAAGGTTCCAGTCTAATTACCACCTTTTCAGCAGAACACCATTTACAGCCTTCCTTGCTGCCTGCTCTCATCTCCTGGAGGTCTCAAAGATATTCTCCTTCTAACCTCCCTCCTCCCGCATGTTGCTGTTATCCAAGTCACCAACTCTAGCAAACATGCTTGCTAACATACAGACCACTCCTGACACAGAAGCAGATGAGCTCTGCCTGTGAAGTTTTTTCTTTTATGTTCCTAGACCTTACTCCTTAGTCTTATCCCCAGTACTTTCAGAGGTATAATGGTTTGTTATACTTTGCCCAGGAAGAGGAACTATTAGGAGGTATGCCTTTATTGGAGCAGGCATGGCACTGTGGGTTTAGGCTTTAAGAACTTCCTCCTAGCTGCCTGTAACTTGGAATTCTGCTAGCAGCCGTCAGATGAAGATGTTGAACTCTCAGCTCCTTCTGCACCCTGCCTGCCTGGTTGTTGACATCTTCTCCCTTTGATGATAATGGACTAAACCTCTGAACCTGTAGGCTAGCCCCACTTAAATGTTGTCCTTATAAGAGTTGCAATGGTCATGGTATCTGTTTACAGTAAAACCCTAAGACAAGAGGTTACCTCTATATACTGTCTCCTCTGTTTCATGAAGATAAAACAGATTCTAGCGGAACAGTGTGTTCTCTTCCTTTCTGTGAATACTCTCAAACCCCTCCACAGTTTTTAGTTTCAGCTTGCAATATAAACACATTTTACCTGGAACTTCATGGTGGTCATACCTTTTAGGTCCAAAGAAAGTTTTATACCACTTTTTTGCTACACTGCCTAAGTTCCAGGAATGGGACTCACTACCAGCCCCTGCCCAGAGAATATTGGATCTGAAGATGAAAAACACAGACACACACACATATTGTTCAATTTCAACCTGTCTTATTTGCTCAATTGCTGGGCATTACTAATCTACCACACTTAGTGTGCCCTTCCCATACTCTTCACCTTGCAATCTGTCCTAACTTCAGTTGTTTAGCCACCTGTCCTTGTGGAATAAAATACATCAAGTATAGACTGAGAGTGGCTGTCTTTACTGAGCTGAAGCACTTGGGAAGACTTCTCTCTCCAGAAACATTCATCTACCTGGTTGGCCAGGCTCCTGTTGCCTGCAGGGGCTTGTGTCAGAGCTCTGATATTTAAGCCTCCAGTGCAGAATCAGATGTTGCTTCTGCTACTGCAGCTGTAAGGCGACCAGGAACCCCTGCTATCTACCCCTGTAGCCTGTCTAAACCTCTTCATATTCTCTCAAGAACTGTAGCACTCCCTTAATTCTCTGAGAGAGCAGAGTCTAGGAGAACACATTTGTCCCCAGCTCCACATCATCATCCTTGGGCTGGATTAACCATACATCTAATAACCCCAAGGGAAGCAGGCAGACAGCAAAGCACACATGTGTAGCACATATAAATAACACATTAATCAGGAGAATACAGATATAATTACTGGGACCAATAAGAACATAGCCAGCAAGCTAATAAAAAGTATTGGCAATGGTATGGATGAATACTTAAATGAAAAGGAACCAAAAGTATTGATTAATAAAATGTTTTATTACTAAACACAAAAATATGAGTCATTCACTGAGTGTATGTATAAAAAGATGTACCATCAACACAGTCGTCTTTTTTAAAATTAAATTATTTATTTTATTAATGAGTATACTGTTGCTGTCTTGAGACACAGCAAAAGAAGACATCTGATCCTGTTACAGATGGTTGTGAGCCACCATGTGGTTTCTGGGAATTGAACTCAGGGCCTTTGGAAGAGCAGTCTGTGCTCCAAGAAAACATATGGTATGCACTCTCAGTGATAAGTGGATATTAGCCCAAATGCTTGGAGTAACTAAGATACAATTCACAGATCATATGAAGCTTAAGAAGAAAGACTAAAGTGTGGATGCTTCAGTGATCCTTAGAAGTCAGAACAAAATACTCACAGGAGGAAATATGGAGACAAAGTGTGGAGCAGAGACTGAAGGAAAGGCCATCCAGAGACTGCCCCACCTCGGTATACATCCCATATACAGTCACCAAACCCAGACGCTATTATGGATGCCAAGAAGTACTTGCTGACAGAAGCCTGATATGGCTGATTCTGAGAGGCTTTGCCAGAGCCTTACATATACAGAGGTGGATGCTCACAGCCAACCATTGTACTGAGCATGAGGTCCCCAGTGGAGGAGTTAGAAAAAAGACTGAAGGAGCTGAAGGGGTTTTGCAACCCCATAGGAAGAACAACAATATCAACCAACCAGAACCCTTGGAGCTCCCAGGGACTAAACTACCAACCGAAGAGTACACATGGAGCCATGGAGTGAACCATGGCTCCAACTGCATATGTAGCAGAGAATGGCCTTGTTGGGCATCAATGGGAGGAGAGGCCCTTGTTCCTGTGAAGGATCTATGCCCCAGTGTAGGGGAATGCCCTAGTGGGGAGGTGGGAGTGGGTAGGCTGGAGGGGAAGCACCCTCATAGAAGCAGGGGGAATGGGGATGGTATAGTGTGTTTCTACAAGGGAAACTGGGAAAGGGGATAATATTTGAAATGTAAACAAATAAAACATCCAATAAAAAAGAAAAAAATAAAAACTAAAAAAATGTGTACCATCATAGGTCATTAAAATATATGCACAAAGAGGTATGTATATTGATTTAGGCTTTCTAATCATAAATGTTTAGCAAGGTTGGCACATGTTATAGGTTGCATTTTGTCAACATACCGTAAACAGGAGATACTAGCGAAGAAAGAATGTCAGCTGAGGAACTACCCTATTGGTTTATCAACATGTCTGTTGTACATTGTCATGACTGATGATGGATGTGAGATTGTCCAGCTCCACTGGGTGACATGCTGCCACTCTATATGTGGTCCTGCACTGCCTTTTTTTTTTTTTTTTTTTTTTTTTTTTTTTTTTTGAGAGACTACATATTTTAAGTGGAAATAAATAATTATTTTTAAAAGTTTTTTTCCAATTATGGTGCTTTTTACAGCAATATAGGTGAAACTCAGGCATCAAGATAAGAAAAATATTCTTCCTCCCTCCTACCCATACCCTGGCAGCTGCATGTTTCCAGTCAGTCTCATAGCCCTTTGGGCTTCTCTCCTGTCTCTGCATACTTAATCCTGCTCTCCTTTTCCTTTTCTGTTTTCCTTTCCCACCCAGGAACCTCCATCCTTCTGGCTGCTATGATTATTTTGTTCCCTCTCTAAGTGGAATTAAAGCGTCTTGACTTGGGTGTTCCTTCTTAATTAACTTCCTAGGGTTTGTGGAGTATATCATGGGTATTCTTTAATTTTTGGCTAATAACGATCGGTAAGCAGATATAATGCATGTCCTTTTGGGTCTGGGTTACCTCACTCAGGATAATATTTTCTAGTTTCATCCATTTGCTTGCAAAATTTATGATATCCTCATTTTTAATAGTTGAGTAGCATTCCATTGTTCAAATGAACTACATTTTCTTCATTATCCTCTCTTCAGTTCAGGGACAGCTGGGTTACTTCCAGTTTCTGACTATTATGAGTAAGGCTGCTATGAACATAGTGGAACATGTGTCCTTGATGTATGGTGGAACATCTTTTGGGTATATGCCCAGTAGCAGTATAGCTAGATCTTCAGGTAGAAGTCTTTTTAATTTTCTGAGAAACCACCAGATTGATTTCCAGAGTACTTATAATAGTTTGCAATCTCACTAGCTATAGGAGAGAGTATACCTCTTTCTCCGTATCTTTGCCAATACGTGCTGTCATCTAAATTTTTGATCTTAGCTGTTCTGATTGGTATAAGATGGAATCTCAGGGTAGTTTTTATTTGTATTTCCCTGATGACTAAGAATGTTGAAGTGTTTATTAGCCATTTTTCAGTTGAGAATTTTTGGTTTAGCTGTCTACCCCATTTCTAATTGGATTATTTGGTATTTTTGGATGTGAACTTCTTGAGTTATTTATGTATTTTGGATATTAGCCCTCTAACAAATGGAGGGTTAGTGGTGGGGTGTGGGTAGAGCCTGTAGAAAGTTTCATAGACCTGGTATGGGGGAGATTCCCAGAAATCAATGTGGATGACCATAGGCAAAATACCCTTCAGTGGGGAGATGGAACCTGAAGAGACCACATCCAGTAGTTCAAAAGGGCCTCCAGTGGAGGGATGAAGACATCAATACCATACCTTCAAAAGTTTTCTACCCCAAATTGTTCATGTCTAAAATAAATTCAGGGATGAAAATCAGATGCTAGAGACATGAAAACATAGTATATTCCTTCTCTACAGAGACTCAGTCTGTACAAATGACTCTTCAGAAAACAATGCTTAATTTTAAAAATTACTTCAATTTTATTTTTATTTTATTTTTTAAGTTTTAAAATGTTGTATATATTAGATTTTAGACATTAATCAAAATTAGTATTAATATATGTTTCATATTTCTATCTAAAATTTTTATTTGGTTATATAAATGAAGTTTTAAAAATACTACATTCCTGAAAAAAAAAAATATATATATATATATATATAGAGAGAGAAACATACAAAGGCTTAACTTCCCCCCCACCCCCCATAATAAAGACAAAGAAAATGTTGCAGAGACTAAAGGAATGGCTGACGAGTGACAGGTTCAACTTGGTATCCATCCCATTGGGTGGCATCCAATCTCTGACACTATTACTGATGCTGTTGTGCTTGCAGATAGAAGCCTAACATGGCTGTCCTCTGGGAGGCTCTACCAGCAGCAAGCTAAGACAGATGCAGGTACTTATAGGCCACCATTACGCTGGCCCCTATGGAAGTGTTAGGGGAAGTATTGAAGGAACTCAAGAGGATGACAACCCCAGAGGAAGACCAATAATGTCAAATAACCCAGACTCCTGAGAGCTCCCAGAGAATAAGTCACCAGCCAAAAAGCATATAGTCTGGTCCAAGGTCCTCAGAACATATATAGCAGAGGACTGTTTGGTCGATCCTCAGTGGAAGAAAATGTGTCTAACCTTGTATAGACTTGATGCCCTAGGGAAGGAGGATGCAGGGGTGGAGGTTCACCCTCTCAGAGGTGATGGGGGAAGGAATCTCAGAGGAGGGACTGGGATGGGGGCAACATTCTGAATGTAAATAAATAAAATAATTTTTAAAATTAAAAATTTTATACTAGATATATACTAATTTACCTACTTGGTAAAGTTTATGTAGCTGATGAAGCCACAATTACATCTTCAGATTTTAAATAAAATGCCACGATACTGGATTAGCCTCAACTGAAAGTCTGAAACTTCCTCATGAAATTGTGTTAAGCCATGTTGTTAGATAATATCACTTGTAGAGTTGAAAAGAATGAATGTTGTAAATTTCAGGACACTTTGAAATGTACCCCTGAACTCAACTTCAGTTCATCAAGGTGATTATGGGGAACTCTAATCACATCCCTGGACATTGGACTCCCTAATGAATTCATTTGAATCTATTAATGATTTAGCCAGGGTGATATTTCATGTTGTTACTTATAATCTTGGGTTGAGCTTGTCCTTTACCTGACTCAATTCAGTTATGCTTTTACAGTCATTATTCACAAAACCACAGGGTGGGCTTGGTAGATCTATATGTTACAAACATGAATGTCATTTCCTGTGTCATCAGTGGATTTCATAAAACTGTTTGTTATGATTAATAAAACAGGCTTGTTTATAGCACTAAAACCAACAACAATAACAAAAAACAAACAAATCAAAAATCAGAAAAGCAAAAAACAACAACAACAAAAAAAAAAAGAAAGAAAAGATAAGTGTCCTTAAGTCAGAGTTCTAGATATGATACCTACAAACTTGGTAAGTAAGCATGCAAACAGACTGAAGACAGACATTAAATTTATGCTTGCTGAATTGTCATAAGTTTCAAATTCTTATTGTATTTGGATTAGGTGGAGAACTAAAGGGAAATACATTATTCAAATATTCCTGATGGAAAATTAATAAATTAGCAATTAATTTTGGTAAGTAATATGACATTATGTAATAAACAGAATCTGCTAAAAATGTCCTCAGCAAAATGATAATTCTGCCAATAATCTTAGAAATTTATTCATCATAATCTTGTAGCAATAAATATTTTTAAGAGTTACATAAAGATGATAAATTTTATTTTCTCTTTTTAAAAAAATCATTCCATCTGTTTACATCTCAAATGATATCCTGCTTCCCAGTTACCCCTCTGCAAAACCCCCATCTCACACCTGCCCTCTCCCCCTTCCCCTTTGCCTCTATGAGGGTGCTTCTCCACCCACCCACCTTTTCCCTCCCACCACCACTCCAGTATTCCCCTACTCTTGGGCATCCAGTATTCCCTTCCACAGGTCCAAGGGCTTCCTCTCTCATTGATGTCAGACAAGACCATCCTCTGATATAGCCGTAGTTCCCTCCCTGTACATTCCTTGGTTGGTGGTCTAGGCCCCTCAAGCTCTGGATGGTCTGGCCAGCCATTGTTCTTCCTATGAGGTTGCAATCCCACTCAGCTCCTACAGTTCCTCTGCCAGCTCCTGGACCAGGATCCCTGATAGTTGGCTCCAAGCATCTACATTTGCATTGGTCAGTTGGTGGCAGAATCTCCCAAAGAAGAGTCATAACAGTTTTCTGTAAGCAAATGCCTCTTGGCAATATTAACAGTGTAGGGGTTTGGTGTCTGCAGACAGGATGGATTCCTAAGTAGAGGGATCTCTGAATGGCTCTTCCTTCAGTCTCTGTTTTTTTTTTCCCCTGTATTCCCGGGTTTGGACAGGAATTATTCTGGGTTAAAATCTTTGAGCTGGCTGGATGGTTCCATCCTTCAACTGGGGCCGTGCCTATCTACAAGAGGTGGTCTCTACAGGTTCTATCTCCCCTTCACTGAGCATTTTGGCTAAAGGCATCACTGTTGGGTCCTGGGAGCCCAACTCTTCCCTGTAGTCTGGGACTCTCCAGTGGCTATCCCCAGTTCCTCATCCTCCACTGCTACATATTTATATTCAATTTCCTGACCCTCTGTACCTTTCTCCAGTTCCATCTAGTACCTGATATTGTCGCCCACTATTTCCTCCCCTTCCTCTCTTCCTCGTGGGTCCCCTCTCCTTCCACATCCCATGATCATCTTGTTCCCCCCTCAATGCAGAACTGAAGCATCCACACCCTGGTCTTCCTTCTTCCTAAGCTCCCTGTGGTTTGTGGGTTGTATCTTGGGCATTATGAGGTTTGGGGCTAATGTCCACTTATCAGTGAGTACATACCATGAGTGTTCTTTTGTGTCTCGGTTACCTCACTTAGGATGATATTTTCTAGTTCTATCTATTTGCCGGCAAATTTCATGAAGTCATTGTTTTTAATGGCTGAGTAATACTCTATTGTGTAAATGTACCATATTTTCTGTATCCATGCTTCTTTTCTGGGACATTTGGGTTGTTTCCAGCTTCTGGCTATTATAAATAATGCTGCTATAAACAGATTAAATACCTCAATCCAATATTGCATGTTACATATGTATCTTAGAGATTTTTCTCATATGGACCAATACACATGAACAAGAAAATTCATACCATCATGGCTTTCAGAAGGAAAATACAAAAGTAGGTCATATAGTTATTGATAATAGGATTGACAGGTAAGACTTATCTATTAATAATATGAAATTCACAGTATCATAAACATGCTGTATGAATGTCGGAATTTAAATGATTAAATTTTGCAATCTAAGCTCTGTGACATTAACAAGATCCAGAATTTTAATGTTACGATTTCCATTTTTGTAATATAATCAAACTATAAAATGCCATTACTTAGAAATATATATATATGTATATATATGTATGTACACTTATATATGTATATATGTATACACACACACATATATATATATATATTATATGCACATACATACCTAAAATTTTATAAAAGAATAATAAGTTTCAAGCCATGGAATTCAGATTTTAGGAAAAGCAGGGAAAAGATAAGTGGATTCTAACTTATTAATTTATTAAGCTCTTAAACTTCCCATTTTTAATCTAAGATGTAATTACATTGATGAATCATTTTAAATTGTGATTGCTTTCCACATCTTTTAAGGAGTATATTCAATACATCCATAGTACAAATGAATAAATGGGTGACAGAAAAAAAGTTAACTAGGAGGAATAACTTCAGTTTTGGCCATGGTGAATTCAAATTTGCCCTGTGTATCTCCACTTGGATTTCAGCCCAAGAAACTTACCCACTGTGTTTTAGCATAATGATCTTGGCGCTAATTCTCTCTTGGGCTGTACCATGACTTTCAACTGTGTCTACTGACAACCTATAAAATACCTAAGAATTTGAGGATAGTTTTCTGAGCAATGACTAGCAAAGCAATGTGTTTGAAAGGTGATGCACATGTCTACATTTTTGGACTCCTTGTTTACTTCTGATTTGAATGTTTTAAACTGTCATTCTTCCTGGTTAAGGCTCTCAGGTAGGTGTTCTTTTTGATTGTTTTGTTTTTTTATTTGTTTTATCAAGCTTCAGTTTTAATAACTTTGATGACATTTTACATTAGGCAAGAAGGTGACATGGCTTGGGACTGCTCTTCTTGAGGTTGTGGGAAACTGTGCTTTGCCTGGCAATAGACATTTGTAACTTTTTATTGACTTAATGTCTTTCCCATTAGTACTATATTTACTTTTCCGCAAACCATACAAAAAATATTACTAGGAATACCATTTATTTGTTGCTGTCAATTTTCTCCTCACTTAATTCCCTGTATTTTGCTGATCATTTTTATGATAATGCCAAATATTTGTACATTACTGTTTGGCAGTATCACTGAGCTCTCAAAAATATAATCAGTTTTCTAAATTGCTCAATAATTGTTTAAAAATAAGAAAATGAAAATGGATAATATACTTTGTCTCCTAGACTTATAACAAAATTTTACATCCAGTTACATGAAACAGAAATATCTTTACATTGTAGAAAGTATAAGTATTACATACGTATATAAAATATACTTATATAAGTACATATGTATAGAAGACATAAATACATTTTATTTTAAATATGATAATGTAAGTTATTAAAATTCTTATTTATTTCTTTGTAAAATAAATAAATACATATTTATAGGAGCCTCAGAACCCACTTTTAGAACACAGAATGCATCTCATCCAATTGTTTTCTTCTGTTTTGGGGGGAGGAAGACATAAAAATCCATTAGAGACATTTACCACATAGAATACAGTTTTCTTACTCAAGTATAAAAGATAATTAATTACTTCTTTAGATAATCCTCATAGGAATGTCACATTGCTATGTAGTAGGTCCTCCTAGTCCATCAAACTGAAACCACACCTGTGTTAGGACTTCTTTTACCAAAATAAAATCTTTCAAACTTTCAATCTTTAGGAACAATGTAATGAATTTCACTGAGTGAGCAAAATGGCTTCCAAACCTCTGTTGTAACTTTACTGTGCTTGTGTCATGCTAAATTTGTATCAAAGAAACCCTGTCAATTAACTGTACACTTTTCTAAATTGTGTCTTTTTAAAAGAATGTTAACAAGAAAGAACTACAAATCTCTGTTCTTTCTTCATGCTTATTTTCAGGACGGACTATGAAGCATTTCAAGGTCCCTTCAGATAGAAAGCATCTGTATTCTTTACTGCTATCATTCACCAATATGTTGTCTCTACATGCAAAGGGTGAGAGGAAGTACAAATTAAGGTTAGGCTCGTTAGTTATAATTAGATGCAACCATAACAGCAATAGTCATTTAGCCTCCAGTTTACACAGACTAAAGTAAAGGTCATCAAACTTTGAGCAATCAATTTCAAACAAATTTACATAATACAGTGCAAGTTAAATTCAGACAGTTTTCATGTGTTGCTAAACCCAGTTACTAAAGAAATAAGCTTACCTGTATTAGCTGTCTGTGAGTATTCTGAGAAATATTACTGGTAATATATATTTTTTATTACTTTTGGGTTCTTTTAACTAAGAACTATCTAAAACTGAAAACAGCATTTTCTGAAAACTGTTAACACTATGGAAAACCACAAATCCTTCAATTTTTACTTTTTACTCTTTGCTTTTTTATTTTATTTTATTTCTGAAGTACAGGCATACTTTTGCACTATGGTACTTGATTACTTTATACATTATTTCAACAGCTTTTGTCCATGTTTCATCAAAACAGTCTCCCAGCTTCCTTTAGTATTTTAAACATATTCCTTAACTCTGATGGAGTTTGCTTATAATTCCATCATATTTTAAGGGGCCTTCCTTGAAATCCAGAGTATTTGGAGGTGGGTGGTCTGGGTTAGAAACCTGGTGGAATTTAGAGACTGAAAACAGCACTTAATCATAAAGTGTAGGCTTGGGCATATGGAATCAAACACATGTAGATTCTGGTGATCATGTATAAACAAGGATTTTATGAGCAATATGTGAATCTTATATCTAACTTCCGTTTTTCATTAAGATGAATTCACCTCTATGCTCTATGGAAATTGTCTATCTTTCATTAGCACCACCAATCATACTTAAAATCAAGTGTTTGTTCTTGAGCTTGGAGATCGCTGCATTTTTATTTATTTATTTATTTATTTTTTATGAAAAGCATTTTTCTCCTGCTCTGCTAGCCTGCGGCACACCATATTCTGCAACTTGTAACTGGGTTGATGTACTCCTGCAAGCTTGCAATTTTTAATGAAATGGTTTTCTTAAGTAAGCCATAGCAAATAAAGATAACCCATTCTTGCAGCAATACTACGACTTCTCCTGCAGCCTCCTTGATAGTCTTCCTGGAAACCTCTGCTTGAGAGCAGACAGTTCTAATGCGTAACACATTCCACTTAAGGTTACAGTAATATTACACTTGTCCTTTCATAACGTTCACTAAAACCTTCATCTTTTGGTAATTGTCAAGTTAATTTTATCTAAGTACAAGCTAAAGCTTTATTGAAAAAAGTCTGCATGGTCTTTAAAGTGAGATCATGATCATATATTTGCTTTACGGTTTTCACTTGTCTAAGATTATCATTTGGTTCTGAATTAAGTTCTGCTTGTAGGCTTTTTTTTTTTTTTTTTTTTTTTTTTTTTTTTTTTTGCCACCTGGCTTCTCATTTAACTCTTTTATGTCTCTTCATTCTGTCATGAAACATTCATTATTATGACTTTTCCTCAATTGAGACACATCACAGTCTAAGAATGTAAGCAACTGCAAATACTGGAAAAATAAATGTTTAAATCGGTACATATTGCCTAAGATGACCAGAAGTCAAAAATGCACCTTCATTTTCACTGTGTGTAGTCTACTGAGGAATGAGGTATCATAGATGGTTCAGGCATTAACACAAGTCTATTGCATTGCTTCAAATATATTATTTAAGACAGAGAGTGCTCTAGAGATAACATACTGAAACAAAAAAAGTCCTGAATAAAAAATTTATAGGACAAAGATCTAAAATTTAAAATATATATTTAAAGAGTTCTTTCATTATTTCAGAGACAGAAGAAAAGTAAATTCTGTAGAATTTGCAGTGATTACTTACACAAATATCAACCTTTATTTATTTAGGTAATTCAAGTCCTGTGCCAAATGATTTATGATTTTAAAGTAATTACAAAATAATAAGTGCCCATGTAAGTGTGATAGATATACAATGTATCAGAAACATGAGTGAACTTCTGCTCTCAGCACCTTGTAATGATTTTTATTTGAAAATAATTTATAATTAGAGTAAATTTAATTTAAAACTTAGGCACATAATTATAAACATATACAAACACAAATACATTAGATAATATTTTCTCATGACTTAGATAATTCATGAACTGAGTTCCATGTAAATGTGAATTACTTTTTTATTGCAATTGAAATAATGTTCTTTTAAGACATAAAAGATATAGAGAGTCAAATATAGATAGACATCCATTGATGATTTATTTTTACATTTCAAGAGATTTAAAAATGGAAAGCTTTAGAAAACATAATTTTATATTCAAACATATGCTGTGAATCTTTCACAAAGTAAATACAAAAGAGATGGCTGCTTTTTATTCGTATCTAAGTTTCCAAATAGCTTAGAGTATTAAAAAAATTGTAATACATTTTTAAGCTACTGGAATTATACAACATATTGTCAACAACAGGTGTGGAATGTCTTATATTGTCTTTTATTTATATTCTATGGAAATGAATAAAACCCTAATATGTAAGTAAAATTTGTTTTAGAAGTTTTTAAACTATGACAATAAAGTCAGATAAATTAAATGAGCTTAAACAAATGTCCAGGATCCAGGGCTCTGAAGTAACTGATGCCACATATCTGAAACTATATACTTTAAATTTTTACCTTTTGTTGCATACTTTAAATAAGATTTCCTTATATTATTTTTACTCATTTACTGTAACCATGCTTTATAATGTTTTACATATTAATTGTTAATAAAATTGTTAATAATTAAATAGATATAATTGAATCAAATATTCCTGTTGTTATTTTTTAAGACACTAAAATGAAGAATCCAAGTAAAACTTTATGTCTTTTCCAGAAGGTAAAGTACAAGAAGACTTATTTCTATGCCAATGTGATTTTTCCTCCACCTTAGGAAAGACACCATTTTTTGTCTTTGTGTTTGTTTCAACTCAACCAGCATCACATGACACTTGACTCCTGGCGAGTTTTGAAGTTAATTTACTGAAAAGATTAGTGTAACTTCATCTTTGAGTCAGGGACAGGACAGTTTGGTGCTGTGCTCCATGGGAGGAGCTGAGTGAGGCAGGTGGAGCTATGTATATTGAATTTGCTACCCCGAAGTTAGCCATGGAAAGTGTTACAAAATTTAAAAAACAAAACACAAACAAAAACAATGAAAACAATTGTTGTCCTCGTAGGAAAACTTTCAATGTGGCCTGTTCCATAAGAATTTGAAAAAAAAAAATGTAACCCATATTCTTAATGGCTATAACTGAAAATACAACTTTTCTGATTGGGCTTAATGTACAGAAAGGAAAGAAAATGCAGGCAGAAAGAGAATATGGACAAAGGAATGTATAAACAAATTCACCAAGTACCCAACTCAATTAGAATTTAAGTTAGAAGAATGAAATAAAATACAGATACATGTGGACAGAACATACAATGCAAGGTGATATAAATCTTCTTTGAAAAAAAAAAATCTGTTGACCTTTATTATAACATAGAGGTCTTCTTCCATCCTGTCCATGAAATGTATACTATGACCCTCACCCACTCATCTTCAAATTTTTAACCCAGAATGGCTTTTGTTTAAAAGGAATAGAGGACAAAGTGTGCAGCAGAGACTGGAGGAAAGGCTATCCAGAGACTACCCCACCTGGGGATCCATCCAATATACAGTCACCAAACCCAGACACTATTGCTGATGCCATGAAGTTCTTGCTGATAGGAGCCTGATATAACTGTCTCCTGAGGGCCTCTGGCAGAACCGGACAAACACAGAGGCAGATGTTCACAACAAACCATTGGACTGAGCACAGGGACCCCAGTGGAGGAATTAGGGAAAGGACTGTAGGAGATTGAGGGGGTTAGTATCCCCACAAGAACAACAATATCAACTATCCTGACCCTCCAGAGCTCCCAGGGACTAAACCACCAACAAAAGAGTACACATGCAGCCATGGATCTACCCATGGCTCCAGGCGCATATATAGCAGAGGATTACCTTATTTGGCATCAATGAGAGGAGAGGCCTTTGGTCCTGTGACTGTGAAGGTTAGATTCCTCAGTGTAGGGGAATGCCAGGGCAGGGAGGTGGGGGTGAATGGGTGGGAGGGGATGCAGCCTAATAGAATCAGGGGGAAGGATTAAGGGGATAGGGGGATCCTGGGGGAGAAACAGGGACAGAAGATAACATCTGAAGTGTAAATGCATAAAATATCTAATAACAAAATTAATAACAACAAAAAAGACTTAGCACAAAGGGGAATTAGCATTTATTTAGAATATTCTGTATAGGAATGAACACTGAAATGATGTAATATCTGAATCTATTCTTGCAAGTTTGTATTTTGGAGATATTGAAAAACAGAATGAACATTATTTCCTATAAGTTGAAATTATAGAAAGTGCTGCAAACGCAGATGAACTTCTGATACTAGTACTATAGTATAAAAGGTTTAGAAACTAATGTGAAATAGCTTATCTGGAGAGAATTTAGAGAAAACTGGCACAGCAAAGCCTATTTTAATTCCAGATGCATTATGAGAAGTGCATGAATAAAGAATATTAATAAATTTGAAAACAAACCGAAAACAAACAAACAAACAAAAAGGGCTTGCAAGATAGGACATCATGTAAAGGTACTAATTCCCAAGCCTGAGGAATGGTCTTACAAACCTGGGGTCAACATTATAAAAGGAGAAGATGGCATCTTTATTTGTAGAGTTTTATGCATGCAGGTACACACATACAAAGATATACACAAACCAATAAATTAATGTATTGGAAATTAAAAATAACACTAATCAAAAAATGCATTCATAATTATTTTGCTAATGTATTTTGGCACCATTATAGATGCTTCCAAATACAAACTGTTGTTTTCCATTGACCATGTGAAATACAAATTAAGAATTTATTCCAGTTGTTAATGATGCTGAACTTCAAAGATAGGAATTGATGAAGTAAATGCTTCAACCTATTTCCAGCTATAAAACTATCTGCAGCTTCAGGTATACTGAGAATAAAATATGTTAAGTTTTGAGTCACATACTGGCATCACACACAAAAAAAAAATCCAATTCATAGTAAAAAAAAATTGTCTCCTTTGATGTGTTAAAAAGGAGTGGAACTAAGTGTGCTCACACATTGCCATGGAAAGCATCACAAATATTGCTTACTCACAAATATAACCAGAAAACTGTAAGTACAAAAATTTCAGAAAATATGAGAAATGTATGTTGGAAAGAATTTGAATGTCATCTAAGCCCTAGGGAAAAGTAGCCTACCAGTTATATCTCCCAAATGTTACATGTATATATGAAAGTGAGGGAGAGTCTGAAGGGGAATTTCACCCAAATATAATGTGCTCACATGTGATGGAAAACATAAAATTAGAAAAAATATTTGTTGCCCCATAAGGAATAAAAACAGAGGTGGAGTTTTGTCTTCTACATACAAATGTATAATTAGACTAATGAAATACACAAAGTTGTACTCATATGTACAGACATAAAAAAATAAATAAAATAAAACAGAAAGTCTTGAACTTATTTGCATTTATTGTATTGCTAGTTCCCCAACCTAGAACTGACCTTAATACTTGTATGTAATTAAAGTGATATAAAAACAAAAAGGAGGAGGGAGGAGGGGGTTTCTAGGGAGGGGAAATGGGGAAAGAGGATGTCATCTAAAGTGTAAATAAATAAAATATTTAATAAAAAAGTTAAAAAATAGGAAAAGCAAATTTCTATAATTAAGAAATAGATTAGAATAGAGATAAAACAAAGAATGAGATGATGTTAAAATATTATCATAGTGAGCTGATATATTTGTATTAGTGTCAGAAAATAGTAATAATTTGTTTTGAAATTATGGGATTTAAGATTTGCTAGTAATGGAAAAGGGAAGATAAGTGAAAGCCAGTCAATAAGAAAATAATCTGCTACACTAGTCACAGATCAGTATCAGCCATTACAAAAGAAGCTTCCTACTATATTAGGTAAGAATAAGTACAGGGACCCACACAAGATTATTTGCATACAGGGAAAGATCATAGAATACTCAGTCCCGTGAAAAAATGGCTCCATCAAATCCCTTCCCTCAGGTTCAGGGATCTATGAGGAATAGAAGGCAGAAAGATCATATTACTGAGCAAAAGAGCCAATTTCGATAAAGGACACCAAGCCAGTTGAATATTGAGACTTCACTTGAATGACCTGGGCCCACAAAGCTTTAAGCCAGCTGGAGTTCCAGTACTGAGAGGGAAAGTGGATACAATCACTTATCCCTAAACCAGAAGTTATCTCCCACTAATAACCACCTACAAAGAAAAATTAGTTTTCTGTAATTCTCATTGGAAATTCAAATCACAGTTAAGGGCATGGTCCATGCCTAGCAAGTAGATGGCCAACATAAAACAAACTTAATGGTTTGAAAGAATTTTCCCCCTCACAATACTTTGTCTGTCTGTCTGTCTGTCTGTCTGTCTGTCTGTCTGTCTGGTTTGGTGTTAGTTCATTTGTTTGTTTTTGGTTTTTGATAGTGTTGTTCCTTGTTGGCTTGTTAGTTTTCATTTGTTTGTTTATTTACCTTACAGATTTGAACATGTGCTTAATGCATTTAAATAAACAGATACTGATTAATGTTAATTACCTGATCATCTCCATTGTTCTGCTGCCACTCTTGATTCAAGTTTATTAGGAAACTTTTAAGGAATTTTGAGAATTATTACAATATTACTAGACCAGCCTTTAAGTATCCTAAAAAAAATCTACATTTTATATCTAATACTAAGATCACGTAGCTATTCTAATGAATGCTTATTAAATAACCTTCTTCCTGACTTTCAAAATGAATACAGATCCTTCACCAATATTTCTCCAGTGCCTGGAAATCAATTTAACTTCTGCTGTTAATATAATCATTCATAGTTATTCTTCAGTCGATTACACTATTTTTTTACTATTAATACATAACCTTGTTAAGCTTAGTATACAAGATAGCATAGTATCATTTTATATAGATCATAGCTTTAAAGTAAAATTCATTTAAAGTTAAATTTGTATAGGATTTATAAAACTTTCCATTCTGTTCTGATCATAAGCTATGAGTATGTGTGTGTGTGTGTGTGTGTGTGTAAGTGTGTGTGTATGTCTGTGACTGTGGGTATGCATTATGTGACTATTATGTATGTTTGTATATTGTGTGTATTGTAAGGGTGCATGTGTGCATGTGTGTGCATGTATGTGTGTATGTGAATAAGCATGTACCTGTGCTCTAGTGTGTGTATGTGTGCTTGGGAGTATGCAATCCATCATCTTTCTCTACTGTTCTCCACCTTATTTTTTGCTATAAGGAAGAAACAATGCCTGTTCTTATGTTAAACTTCCTAATTACAATAGACTGACTGGCCACTGGGTTTTTTGGACTTACTCTGTCTAAATTTTTAAATCCCTGAGATTACAGGTACACACCAGCAAGATGGACTTGTTATGGGTATGGTGGAAACTGTCTTCGTGTTTGTAATGCAAGCAATCTTTGAATAAGCTGTCTGCCTAACCCACACATCCTTCTCTTTTGTTTTATACTGTGAATTTTTAGAAAATTCATCATCCATACTATAAATTTGTATTAAGATTTTTCTTTACAGAGGATACAAGTTACATTATCAGGGAAAACAAAGAAAAAAGAAAAGAAATCTTAAACTTATACTAATCTAACCATAGAGACCATTTAATATACAAAATAACAGGTAAATATAAATGTAAATAACAATATTATATACAAACTAAAAATTATTCTAGTGGATTTAAGTAAAAAGAATTTATAGATATGCAATTTAAATAAATTATTCTAATTTATCATTTTGGTTACTTATTTTAATTTATACATCATGGTATATCAAAAGAAACTTAAAATCAGAATTCTTTCTCCATAAATTCTATATAAATCACTACAAAAGTACCTAAGATATTTATTTATAAAATTGAAGGGAGAAACTATTTTACACATACAGTCCAAGATTATCACAAATTCTAGTGTCATAGGCAGTAAAAAGAGAAATAGTTGTATTTTGTTACATCAAAATGAAAAATTCTTTAGTCAACAATCACATATGCATCTGAATGGTTTGTACACATGAATGTTTCACAAGTGCATGTGATACATGATCATTTGCATAAGTTTGTCCAGTTTAGTGGCTGAGACCAATTGTCTTCTCCTTTTGATTTCCTCATTATTACTTTAAAACGAAATTTCTCTTTATGACACTTGAGCCTACCTTGCTAATGAATATTAGTGTGTCATCTGTCTCAACTTTTTCAGGTCTATGAGTATAGATACACAATCTCAGTTCCTAGCTTTTATATGTTGGTTTGGTATGCAAACTCAGATTCTCAATCATACATCCATGACAAGCCTTATAACAAGTAGGCCATCTTCCCATGTCCCCAAATTAAACCATTTTAGAATAAACAAGGAGTCAAAAAAGTCCTATTCAAGTCGAAGAAAAAACACTAATATTTATAAAATAGAATTTTTAAGCTAAAATAAAGACTTCTTGAAAGATGACAAAATATATAAGACTCACAGAGGAAAATTTCTACTAATATTGTATGTGTAGAAAGAAGCTAGTATCCACTAGGGTCTAATAAAATGAAAGTTCCAGTCTCTACTTATTACTTACTGGATGTCATGAAATTCATTACATTTTTTTTTCTTAAAGCAGGAGGACAAGCAAATCAAATATCTCATTTCTGGTTAGTGCTGAAATGAGGAATAAGTCAGCAAAGACCACAGGATGATGGGAAGAAAGGAGCTTTCTGTAGTCTTTCAAAGAAACAGCTTTTCCAGCGAAATCAAATTTGAGCAGAAACTACATGAGGAGAAGGGTTGAGTCAAATACCTGAAGATAAGACAGAGCCATGCGAAGACAATGACTGAAGGTCCTGGAATATTAACCAGCTGTGGAGGGTCAGAAAGGAAATCCATGAGTCAGGAAGACTAACTAGGAAAGCTTCACAGTGGGCTTTGGAGGCCTCGAACAGGATTTTCAGTTTAAACACCTATAGTGTTTTGAGCTTGAAGATAAGGATGCAACTGAATATATTGCCATGTGAAAGAAATAAAAAGCCACTGATAAGTATCATGTGTGGCATGTAACAAGTGGTGCATAAATATTACAAGAAAGCATGTCTATTGCTTCTTAACATGATTTTATGAGTCTGGGAAAGATGAGAGAGATGAGAATCAAATTGATAGTTAATATGTTTTAGAAAGATCAGGGAGGGAGTTCAGTGGTTTTGAAAAGAAATGGCTGATCTTTAATATTCATAGATATTTTACTACAGGAAGAATGCATTAATTGTTTTAATTTTAAAATATTCAAAAATGAATGTGAAAATAATATAAATATCTATAAAATATTTTATTTGAACAATGAATAGAGCAAAATACCAATATTAAAAATGACCATTCAGTCTTGGATATTAACAGAATTATAAAGTAAACAATTTTTATTTCTTAAAGTTACTCAAATAATTAGATTTTATTTTAAGCACTCATGTAATATTACAATATAAAAAAGCATTTAGAAGAATACAGTTGATATCTAAATATTCTTGAATCATCTGAAGCTACAGCTCCATTAAAAAAATATTGATTTTTTTTCCCATTAATACCAGGAGTTTGTTTTGAAAACTTAGAAATTCCACATAAATATTATTTTTCTATCATCAGTTTTAAAGAGAATGTCAACCATCTGACTCATGGAATTGATATAAGGACTCATGAAATAATGTTTATGCAATGTTTTGAAAATTAAAATGTTAAGTATTATTATGATTATTACTTCCCCAGTGACTCATTGTGTTCCTAAAGGAGTTGATCTATTATTTAGCTGACAATCAACATTTCAAATCTTCAAGCCACGAAAGGGAGCTTGAACTCTTTAGCAGACTTAGCCTAAAACAGTTTTTTTTTTTTTAAACGTTCTCAGTAATCAGAACTCCTTTATCTATATCTCACTCAATCTAATATCCTAGAAGATTACTCAATCAGAACTCAAGTACTCTAAATTATTTCTCCAGTGATTAATTCATTTTGCCTAATAAATACTTCTTTAGCATAATGCCTATGGAAGCATAATCAAAACTTTGCAAAGAGATTTAAAAAGAAAACTTTGAATTCTAAAGCTGTCATTTAAGAAAATAAAACATTTGTTGACTGCATTACTAAATATATATTTTCAAAAAGGTATTCAAACAATTGAGACAAAAAAAAAATGCTGTCTGGATTTCCAGTGACAACTACATCCCCAAATAACTTTTCTCATCAATTCATTTTTCTTTTTTTCTTTTTTTTTTTTTTTTCCCACAAGACGCGGGAAACGGGACGAGGCTACGGCGGGACTCGAACCCGCGCACCAAGAGACGGGGCGCCCTCTGCGGGCTCATCAATTCTTTATGTTATTTAAAATGATATACTAATTTCCTCAGAACTTACTTTGTTTATTCTCTCTCTCTCTCTCTCTCTCTCTCTCTCTCTCTCTCTCTCTCTTTCTCTCTCTCTCTTTCTCTCTCACTCTCTGTCAATCTCTCTATCTCCTGTCTGTCTGTCTCTGTTTTTCTTTCTGTTTCTCTGTCTCTCTGCCTCTTTCTGTCTTTCTTTCTCCCTCTCCCTCCCTTTTTCTCCCTTTCTGTCAATCTCTCTGTTTATCTCCTGTCTCTGTCTCTGTCTGTCTGTATCTCTCTCTGTCTCTGTCTCTTTCTGTTTCTGTCTGTCTGTCTGTCTGTCTGTCTCTCTCTCTCTCTGTGTGTGTGTGTGTTCATGTGTGTGTGTGTGTTCGTGTGTGTGTGTGTGTGTAATTATATTTTATGCAAGTCACAGTGAATGAACTCAGCACTTCAGGATTTGTGGAAGGCTTCAACCACTGAACCATCTCTGTTTAAATGATGTGTTGAAGAATATTTTAGAACATACACAAATGAAATGAGACTATAAAAAATTTGTTCATATTGCAAAACTGGCAAAAATAATAAAGGCATTAAAGTCATCTGTGTAGCCTAAGGTTAGGTTATATTTATAACACAGTTATATACTGGAAGTTTATAAAAATTTGAATAAAAGTTTGGATGACATATTCAATGCAGTTTTAAGATACAAGATATTTTTCCTCTTTTACAATGACAGAGATTTAGCTTAAATTAACCAGTTAATATTTGAATTTCTAATATTTCTATTGATCCAAATTTATCTTAAGAATATTGGTGCATTGCTTGTAGTAATATTTTGGTTGAAGTCATGAGGGTTGCAGTAAAAATATGAGAAAAGACACATGCTCATTGCCTTCTCTTAAATTCAACTCATAAGAACTTTTCACACAACTATCTTTAAGTTAGAGTAAACTTATATATACATTACAGCAAGCAGTCGTCCAAGGAGTCTTTACACATCACCAAGTATCGTTGCTTTTCTGATGGCCTCTTTCATCCCTCAATTCATTTATTCAAATTTGTAGATCTTGTGTTACTACACTGGGGATGCAATAGCTTCACTCTGAAATTATGTAGTTTAAAAAAAACTGTAGTCCAAATTTCACTGACAGTATTTGTTAATAAAATCTAATTGTGCATTGCCATTTAATTGAGAGGGTAGAATTTGCATCTTTCTTCTGTTAGAAAGTTTTATAGATACTGATTTCGAATTTGTTTTATGAAAAGAAAGACTGGTATGTACAACTAGAAAATATTTTGATGGGAATCTTCTGGATGAACATAACAAAGCTTGCATTAAATTTGTAATGTTTTCATAAATCTAGGTATGACCTACAATTATAATTTTTATTCTAACCTTTTCGATGAAATTAGGGAGCCATTTAGATGGCACAAGGGAGAGTGATACTTTTCGACACACTTGGTCACCTAATTTTTACCACTAGATCTATACTGTGGAAGAGAACTGACTTCTACAAGGTACCTTCTGACCTTTATACTTGTACTGTAATGTATGTGCGTGTGCCCGTGGGATGTGTGTGTATGCATGCATGTGTGCTATATTTTTTTTGGATATTTTATTTATTTACATTTCAAATGTTATCCCCTTTCCCGATTTCCCCTCCAGAACCCCCCATCTCTTTCTGCTTCTATGAAGGTACTTGCCCTCTCACCCACCCACTTCTACCTCATTGCTTTGGCCTTCACTTACACTGGGGAATGGAGCCTTCACAGGACCAAGGGCCTTTCCTCCCATTGATGCCTAATAAGGCCATCCTCTGCTACATATGCAGCTGGAGCCTTGGGTGCCTCCATGTGTACTCTTTGGTTGGTGGTTTAGTTCATGGTAGCTCTGGGGGTCTGGTTGGTTGATATTGTTGTTCTTCCTATGGGGTTGGATACCCCTTCAGCTCCTTCAGCTCCTTCGGTCCTTTTCCTAACTCCTCCATTGGGATCCCCATGCTCAGTCCAATGGTTGGCTGCATGCATCCACATCTTTATATTTCAGGCTCTGACAAAGGCTCTCAGGAGACAGCTATATCAGGCTCCTGCCAGCAAGCTAATTTTGGCATCCCGCAATAGTGTCTGTGTTTCTTGTCTATATGGAATGGATCCCTAGGTGGGACAGTTTCTGGATAACCTTTCCTTTAGTCTCTGCTCCACACTTTGTCCCCATATTTCCTTTAGATAGGAGCCATTCTGGGTTGGAATTTTGGAGATGAGTGGGTGGCCCCATCCCTCAACTAGTGGCCTTGCCTAACATCTGAATATGATCTCTACAGGTTCTCCCTCCCTTTTGTTGCTTACTTCAGCTACTGTCCTCCCTGTTAGGTCCTGAGAGACTCTTGCTTTCCTGGCATCTGGGACTTTCTGGTGGCTACCTCCCGTTACCCATCCTCTATTTGTACACAACTCTGTTTAATTTTTTGACCTTCTGTATATCATCCCCTTTTCCTCCCATACCTGACTCTGCCCTCCCTTACCCCCCCTCCTACTTTCTTTTAATTACCCATCTGTCACTTGATGGACATCTAGGCTGTTTAACTATTATAAATAGATGGCAATGACTATGGTGAAATGAGTTTCTCTGTATTGGGATACTGTACCCATTGAGTATATGCCAACCTGGCTTCAGAGATGACTCAGCTGTTAAGAGCACTAGAGGTCCTGAGTTCAATTCCCAGTAATAACACGGTGGCTCACAACCATCTGTAAATAGATCTGATGTCCTCTTCTGGTGTGTCTGAAGACAGCTACTCATATAAATGAAATACATAAATCTTTTTTTTAAAGAAAAAAGAATTGTACAACTGCATCATATAGTAATCAATTTTTCAACTTTTGGCATTTTCCACAGTGTTTTCTACCAACTGTGCATATGAATTCTCCTTTCCTGGCTCCTCTAAACATTCTTTATCAGTTGCTTTCCTAATCTTAGCCATTCTTACTAGGGTAATTTTAAAAGAGTTTTAAGCTTGATGTTGGAAGCACATGCATTTAATCACAGCACTAGGCAGGAAGAGGCAACAGAAGCTCTAAGTAGCATACAATTAAAATAACAGTGAAAACTTTTCTATGTTCCTCTTCCCACAAATACATCTTATGTTTTCATAAATCATTTTAAGTGTAATGTAGTGTCCAATGGAGTTGAATGCGTCATAATAGAAGTCAGTGGGGATTTACTATGACGTAAGTAAAAGTAAAGGAACGTAATGTAAAGTAACTAGAAACAAAATTTTCTATTGTTTTGCCATAAATAGAAACACATATATGTGTAAAATGAATATAATTACAAATAAATATTTGTTTTTTTATTTCAGACATTTGAGTTTACAACTGAATAAAATATTATACTTCAAAATTTTAGCACAATATCTTTTAAAGAAAAAAATTTCATGAAATGTGCAAGAATTTGGTGTGGTGACAGTGAGGATCAGAGGTGAAAATACAATGATAATTCCAAACTTGAGAGAATGAGAACAACACTGGAATTCCATATGCACCAGAAATAACTTTAATTACATCCAACATGCTTTTAAAATACCATAATCAAAACACCAGGTAGGTCATGATACAGCCATTCCAAGCATACTACCACTCATCACTCTAAATAAGCATCACAGTCAGGGGATTTATGTTTGCATTTGTCTGAGGTTATTTATAATCACTATATGCCTATGTGTAATCATCTATTCATGACTCATATATGATAACAAAAAGCTAGAGGAGACAAGATCTTAATGAAGTTGTACATGAAGTTACAGTAACACATAAGTAGATTCTGTGGGCTTTTCTTCTGCACCTACATTGCTGAAAAAAGAGTATCTTTCATATTTTACTATAGTAAATCATCTTTTCCACACTTTCTGGGTGTGTATGTGTGTGTGTGTGTGTGTGTGTGTGTGTGTGTGTGTGTGTGTGTGTGTGTGTGATAGTTTGTATATATATGCTCGGCCCATGGAGTGGCAGGATTAGAAGATGTGGCCTTGTTGAAATAGGCGTGTCATTGACAGTGTGGGTGATAAGACTCGCATTTTAGCTGCCTGGAAGTCAGTATTCTGCTAGCATCCTCCAGGTGATGATGTAGATCTCTCAGCTCTGCCCGTATCATGCCTGCCTAGATGCTGCTATGTTCCCACCTTGATGATGATGGACTGGACTTCTGAACCTGTTAAGTCAGCCCAATTAAATGTTGTTCTTTATAAGAATTGCTTCGGTCATGGTGTCAGTTCACAGGTGTAAAACCCTAAGATAGTGTGTGTGGGTGTGTGGGTGTGTGTTGGGGTGTGTGTGTGTGTGTGCAGACATGTGTGTGGCTGTAGATATGTGTGCACATCTATACAAAGATGCCATGCCACATGCTGGATAGAGTACATTTTGCAGGAGTCAGCTCTCTGTTTCCAGGAGTCAAACTCAGGTCCTTCTGTTTGATGACAAATGCCCTTGTCCATTGAGTCTTTTTGCCAGACCTAAAAAATAATAATAGGTCTTTTAACCACCCCTTTGTATCTTTGCTTTTGTGTATTCTGTTGGTTGTAATGCTATAGAACACACAGCTGTCCTCATTTTCTATATTTCTGTTTGTTTCTTAAGTACAGCTGGATCACACCATTTTAATCTAATAAAATTCTGTTTATATTAATCTAAACTCACTTCTTCCTCCAATAATCTATGGTATCCCAATTTTGTAATACAATCAATTATGTACTAGTATATATTTTACTCTCCTACCAGGCACAAAAGTATTGCTATGACATTCACAAATAGCCATTAATTTGCTTTCCAATTTCTTAAGTTTCAAAGTAACCCTAAGATTTATGAGAAGGGGAAATAAAATCGGGTTATTTTGATGATTTTTCCACAGAGAAGTGGGAAGCAAGCCATTTAGAAACAGCATGTGAGCCACCTTATCATATAGCTTACAATTTCTGCTGCCTCTTTTATTTGCACGTTGCTGGAAAAATAATTATTTCTGTAGATTGCAGACTGTGTGTGACCAAAATTACCATGCCAACGTTTTAAGTGATATTTAGGTAGTCATGTAAATTCTTAGAAAGTGAAAGATTTTTTTAAAAAACATTTAATTTTTGGCTGTTCTAACTGTAATTTTTGAAATTTACCTTTGGCATCTAATCTAAATCTAGCATGTGATCATTTCATCTTCTTGAAACATTTTCGTTATTTCAGAGAAGAGAAGAAACATGACTTATTTTATTGTTGTTTCTGTCTAATAACGAACATAAGGATTAACATGAATCCCTGATATTGTGCACTTGAGGAGAAAGTTCATAAAACAGCAGCCTAGCAGGTATTTGTGGAAAGTAGATTTCCAGGAAGTAACTTCAACAAGTCTCCACATACCCTTATCTGTTCAGAACCCTGGCTATGTTTGTTCTGTTACATAGTGGTATAAATTTGTAACAGCTCAGGAACATAGATATCAAAGCCCAGAAGGCAGCAATGTATTTCTCTGACAGCACGAACAAAAGGAACAACATAAAGGTTCCTGTAAAGGATTCTGTGACTTCTTGCAACTCCCCACACAGTTACTTGTCACAATGCCCACAAGAGTGTGGCTAGAAATGAGTTTATCTAGAGGCAAATTGTTACTTATTGCTCCCTCGACTATTGGTCTGAAATGTAACCAGTCATCTAATTTTAATAGCCACTTATGACCAAAATATTGTCTCAGGAATTCAATTTAAAATTGAGCAACAAATGGTGTGTTACAAAACTGTGTGTGTGTGTGTGTGCGTGCGCATGTGTGTATGTTACAAAGCTTGTCTATAGAGCATCAGACTCAGAACTAATTTCTTTTCCTTTTCTATTTTTCTGAAAGATGCTAAAACCATTGTAAGACTCTAGTTTTATTCCCTTACTTTAAGTCAAAGACACTTACTTTCTAGGCATAATATAAGCTAAATGTTATCTTTAACTTCAGTAGTGAACAGAAGCCATGGTTAAAAGTTTAGTTGGGAAAAGAGAAGACTATATGGACTTAGGAATCCACAAATTCTTTTCTCACGGCCCCCCAAGAGATTAGCACATAGCAATGGTGAATGAATTGAATCTGGACTTAGTATTTGAGCACATGGAATGAGAAGTTTAAACTTGAATAACTTGCTTGCTGGAAGGAATTTCTCATGCCTTCTATGTATATGTAAATCTATAATTTTACATGCATTTTATTGTATCACTTGAGAGTTTTATACATAAGTACTGTACATTTACATCATAATCTATGCCGTTTCCAACTTCCCTGGTGTCTCCAACTCCTCAAATTCTTGAATTCATGACCTCTTCTTTTGTATCTATTTTCATGTTATATATGTGTGTGTGTGTGTGTGTGTGTGTTTGAATCATACTGAATTCATATAGTGTTGCTTATATGTGTATGACTGTGTTCAGTGATGACAATTTGAACTGAGGAACAATAGAAGGATAAATACTCCCTTTCTCTTTCTCATAGCAACTATTAATTGAATTTAACCTTTTAACCTAGGGATGGGATGAGTTGATATTTCCCCTGTTAACACTGGAATGTTAACTATTAGTTTATTGTGCAGTCATTTTGTCCTTGAGACTTCTGCTTCTTTCTTCTGACCTCTGTGGTTTATAGTTCTTCTCAAACTAACACTCAGGTAGATAACTCTAATAACCCAGAGCCATGGAATTCTCTCTTGTGTGTGCCGCGCCAACCCTGACCAGCAGGAATTAAGACACGGAACAACCGGTTCCTTCTCACAGCAGTTTACTCAGGATGCTTAGCAGTTGGTAGTCAAGATGGTGAGCCCGCGAGCCCTTCCCAGGCACAGCTTATAAACCCTGCCAGGAGCCCATGAACTCATGCCACGTGCACCATACAGCTGAGGTCACTAAAGAGCAAAACAAGCTATGTGGGATAAACAATATATTTATCAGAGTGTGCTTCAGCTGTTATAGGCTTTTGAAAACCAAGTCTTTCATAAGGGTATATGGTTCCAGATGGCTGCAAAGTTGATCTAGCCGCTTTCTACTAAAGTCGGCCCCCAACACTTGTGGAGTCTTCAAATGAAGCACTTCTCAACAAAGTCTTTACCTCTCCTAATCCACCCAATTCCTATCATTGTTGCCTGTCTCCATTGTATGTTTGACCTAAAAATAGCTAAATTCCTTTTTATTCTTTTATTTGATTTTTTAATTTACATTTCAAATGTTATCCCTTTTCCATGTCTCCCTTATGGAAGCCCATCCACCTCCCCCTGTGTCTATAAGGGTATCCCCCTACCCACCCACCTACTCCCACCTTCCTGCCCTGGCTTTCCCCTACACTGGGTCATCGAACTCCATCAGGCCCAAGGGCCACTCCTTCCACTTATGTCCAACAAGGTCATCCTATGCCACATATGCGGCCAGAGCTAGATGATTATTTTTCACCATGTTCTGTGTATATTATTGTAAATAAAGCTATTACAAAAATACATCTCATATAACACTACATCAGAATCTGATTACTGTCAATAGTTATCAAAGGTTACATATATCTGACTCTGTAGAAAAATATCTCAATATTGGAAGGGTAGGGAAGGGAGGGCGAAAAGCATGATTATGTGAGGTATTTAGAGAGGGGAAGTTAATAAGCTAAAATAGAGATGACATGAAATTTTCAAAAAATTAATAAAATGCTAAAAACCCTAGATTAGAAAATTAAGGTTCATGTTTTTGGTAAAATACTCAGGGCCTATTATATCAGACATTAGAACCCTTATTAGAAGTCCATGTTTTTATGTGATATATGCATATGTAGCTTAGATAAATATTATAGTTTGCTTTCTGCTTGGTGTGATAACATCATGACCAAAATCAACTTAGGTAGAAAAAGCTTTTTTCTTCTTACAGGTTACAATAAATCATGGAAGGAAGCCAAAGTAGTAACTCAAAGCATAAGCTTGAAGCAGAGGTTATAGAGAAATGCCACTTAGTTCCTTGCTTGCAATACCTTGCTCAGCTACTTCTCTTAGACAGACTAGGACCATTTGCTCAAGGAGGGTGCTGTTCACAGTGAACTGAACCATCCTATATCATTTAGCAATCACAGTATTGCCCCACAGACATGAACACAGTTCAACCAGAAGGAGACAACCACTGTTGATTTTCCATTCTCTGAATTGACTGTAGTTTGTAGCAAGCTGTCAAAATTAACCTGTTGAGGCCCGAGTTGTCACACGTTTGGGGGCCAAAATGTCTCAGACCACTCTATCAGTGTTGGAACCTGCACTGCCAAAAGCCTTGGGGGGCTAAACTGTTAGAGCCCACAATGCCCCAAGCTGCTCCGGTCCCTGGGTCGGGTTCAGCAAGAGAGAGAATGAGGACAGACTCTAAGAATGAAGACCAGACAGAGTGTGATTCAGTCCTGTTTATTCTTCAGTCTCTCTTCTTCTCTTCAAGTTCCAAGTCTTGAGTTCCCAGTAGCTAGTTCCTAGTCCCTAGTGCCTCCAAGTTCCAAGTTACTTCTTCCAAGTGCTAAGTGCCTAATACCTAATTCCAAGTTCTTCCTCCAAGTGCCTAGTGCCTAATACCTAATAATTCTTCTTCCGAGTTCTCTAGTCCAAGTGTCTTCTTGCTCAATACCTAATTTCTACTCCTTTCTTCTGTCTGCCTCTCACCTTTTATCTGTCTCACTTCTAACCCACGTCTTTAAGTCTCACCTTTAAGTCATACCCTTATGTCTTGTCTCTAAATCTGATCTCTAAGTTACGCCCTTAAGTCACATACCTTTAAGTCTCACACACCCAAGAGAAAATCCTGGGTATCTAAAACAAAACGTTATTAGAGTGTGCTCAGCTGTTGTAGGCCATTGTAAACAAGTGTCTTGTCAGGATATATGGCTCAAAATGGCTGCAAGGATGATAGCCGCCTTCTGTCGGCTCCCCACATTAACCAGCATAGTAAAGTGCAGAGATGCAAATAAACTTAGTGTCACTACTCATTGTATGGTTGTGTGCTACAAACGGAAGTATAAGAGAAAAACATCATTGTAAGCATGTTAAATGACTTCATATAACCGTATAGAACAAGTAGGATCATTAAAAGTACTCAAGGATGTATATCTCTCAAGATTATGTTATTATATAGTTTCAAAAAATTCTAAGTGTTGTCCTGAAAAAAAAATTATAAACAAAATGTAAAAAGAGAAAATAGAATGAGGTCAGAGGCAAGTCTTAATATTAGTCAGAAAGGAAATTAGTGTTTGATGTAAAAATTTTAAATATTTGCAATTGTGGATTAGTCCTATCACAGGAATATATATATATATATATATATATATATATATATATATATGTATATATATATATGTATAGATGTATACACACACACATATATATATATATATTCCTACCTACCTACCTACCTACTTACCTCACATACAAACAAGTGTGTATGCATACATATAGGTACATGTGTGTATGTAGTTTTTTTAAATTTAATTTTATAGTTGCTCCTTTCTCCTCTCTCTACCCCAAAGGAAGTTATTCTTCATGAAAATTGTTCAAATATTTAACACCCATTGGAATTATATTTTGCATAAATTCATATTACTTATCTTCTGCTAAAAGATTTCTATTCTCAATATGATCAAAAGGTAATGCAATATTTCTTTATTTGGAGTCATCCTTCTTTTTTCAATCTCTTCTGTATTAGCAGAGAACCATTTCATTCTCTTATACAATAGGTTCTTCTCATCACTTAGGTAAAGTATTCTTTGTGATGGTTAGTCTGCTGTAGACTGAAGGTCTCCTAAAGTTTCATGTGTTAAAAACAGGGCTGCTGGCCTGTTATGCTGCTGAAAATTGTCATAAAATTTAGGAAGTAACATTTAGTGGAAAGTAACTAAGGAATCAGGGACTTTTTGGAAGCAAATATCAAATTCTTGACTGGTCTATCTATCTATCTATCTATCTATCTATCTATCTTCTATCTATCTATCATCTATCCATCTCTTTCATTCTCTCTTCTCCTCTCTTTCTTTTTGTCTCTCCCTTTCCATGAACAACTATCATTCACTATTCATTTTATATCATCATATTGTACTTACCCACCAGCCCCTCACACAATGAAATGAAAAGACCATAGATATAACTTATAAGTTTATGAGACCAAAATAATCTTTTATTTTTAATTGTTTATTTTTGATATTCATTGCAAAGAACAGCTAAAATAACTCATTAAATCTAGAGTTATGCTGTCCTTTTTTGGATCAATTTAGATAATTGTCTCTCTCACCTTGCCTAGGTTAATTAAGGATTATCATATATCAGTATTTTCCTAAACTAAATTGCAAAAGTTGTGCTTACTACCATAGAATTTCAAGAAATTAATTAATTTACGAGAAACACTGGGATATATTCAGTAGAACTGAACAATTAAAATGATTGAAAAATATAGTCATTATATTTAATTAGACATTTATATTAAATATCACTTGGATTTCTTTCCCTCATATCTGTTCTTAATATTAATACCATCTCCATTTTTACATCACTCCTTACAATATCATAATTTTTAAATTTATACAAAAGTAATAATACTATTATTGATAATAACAATATATATTAAATTTATTTGTTGTTTGCATTTTAACATATTTAATATTAATTTTCTCATTTTTCCTTACTTTTTTCTCATTCTTTAAATAAAATTCTTTTAAAAAATTTTTTGGTATTCAACACACTTCTTAATTTCAGTGAACAAGATAAAGCTTTTGTGTATCTTTGATGTTAAGGTGATATTGTTTAAAATATTCCTAATTTGGCAATAAAAGAAATCTTAACTGATAGGCTGATTTCTTAGAAAATAAAGGATTTTATTGGTTGATACTAGGAAAATGAAGTGTCAGTGTTAACTCTATTTGAAAACTTTAAGGAAAATTCAATTGTATCATCACTTTTCTGAAGATAAATATTGTTTTTATTAGGATGATGATGAAAAAAATCTAATGCTTTCAATAATTCTGTTAAATCTATTGTTATTAAATAATCATGATTTCTAGAAACTTCAGAGTAGCTTGTGACAAGGATCAGCAAGTAAGAAAACTTGCACAAAGCCCACTGAGTAGTGTTTGCTCTCAGAAATCTACACTAGTAAAGGAGAGACCCAACTGGCTCAAATTATACTTTGAAATCCACACAAGTGTCATTGCATATGTAGGATTCTGCCTCACCCCAGGTCAGAAACACACATTAATCATAGCTAATTAATTAATTAATTTAAGAGAACTGGGGATTTAGCTGACATTGCTACTATATCTGATTACTATATTATTAATTTTTATTGAACATGAAGTGTTCAAAGTCTATGACATAAATCATGATCATAAATAATATTTACACCAAAACATAAATATTTCAAGAAACATTTGCAGTATAACAAAACATTAACTTAATACCAAATAACCTGTCACAAAATCACCATAAGTAGTCAATAGCACTGACGACCTGTTTTCTTCCTAAATATTTATTTCTATGTATTTTTATCTCATTCTATTTTAAGTGCTCAGATATATGCTTATTAATGGTATCACTTCATCAGAAAAAATATTCTGACATTTTTTAATGTGATAAAATAAACAAAATAATATTTCAATCATTCTATAACATAGAATTTCCCTTTGTTACATATTCTTTGCAAAAAAACATTACATTATTAATAAACTAATAATTCTTAATTGCTACTTGATTTTTAATTCTCTATACAAACACCTTAGACTGTGATAATTGCTTTCCTCTAGAATATTTTATATATTCTTGTTTCTATTTTCATACCTACTTCAAATAAACATGATGTTCATTATTCTCACAATCAATATTTTTTGGATTCCTCTCTTGATTGTGTTTCTATTTCTGGATGTTTCTATTCATAATTTTACGCTTTTATTTGTGGACATTTTCCTGGTTCTATAAAAGGTATTCAGTTTGTCTCTCCTGATTAAATATTTTTGAGGATACTTTCAAATGTGTACATATTTCTAAATTGTTGTGTATTATATGGAATCATGGATTTTTGTTCAGGTATTTTTCATTAATTTAACATTTTTGTAGGAGATTTGATATGTGAGAACTGTTTTTGTGTCATGTTTTACCCTCCCAAACCTTTCTCTATTACTTTATGTGTTTATGACTGACTGACTGATAGATCTTCTTTGGTAAGACTTACTCTTTCACTCTCGGCAACTATTCATTTCTTGCCGCTCTTCTTCTACTTGTGGAGCCTATGAAATTTTCATATCTGTGTTAGCATGTGGACTGGTGCTGTTATCACACAGATCTTGTTAGGCAACAGTATTGGTGAATTTCATGGTACATTGTCTCTACCATGTCTAGAAAACTCTATTAGATTTTTTTCCCTAGTGCCCTGGCTCTTACATTCTTTCCACTGTCTCTTCCAAAATATTCCCTGCGCATTAAGTATTGAAGTTGTCTTACAGATGCACTATGTGAGTGGGGACTGGGTACCTCTTGAACACTTATTTGTATATTGAGCAGTTGCATATCTCTGAGGTAGCTTTTGTTTGGTCCAAAAGGAAGCTTCTTTGATGATGTGTTAGAGCTATATTTACCTGTGGGATTAATGTTAGAGTATTGAAAACACAGTTAGAAATTTTGTTTGGGAGCTGGAGAGATGGCTCAGCAGTTAAGAGCACTGGTTGCTCTTCTAGAGGACCCAGGTTCAATTCTCAGCTTCCACATGGTTGCTCACCAATGTCTGTAACTCCAGCTCCAGAGGATCGACCCTTACACAGACATACATGCAGACAACATCAATGTATATAAAATTAAAAATAAATAAATAAAATTTTAAAAACTGTGTTTGGTTCAGAAAATGTGTTCAGTGTTTGTATCATATTCTCTTTATCACACATACATACCTCTTTTGAACTTTCTTTCCCTCTCTCCCTGCCTTCTTTCCTTCCTTTATTTCTTTCTTCCTTCCCTTCTTTCTCTTTTCTTTCTTTCTCTTTTCTCTACCTGCTTCTACTCCCTCCCTCCCCCAACTTTTTAGGTGTTGCAGAATCTGGAATCTCTGTTCCATTCCTCAAGAATGGCTGAATGTTATTATTATTATTTTTAAGATGTTCACCATAGGTTTTTTCCTATGCAATTTAGTTTACTCTGAACATTCCTCATAAACTTGATAGCCTAAATACCTCTTTAATGTTTTTAAAGAGACAGAAACATTACTATCTGCCGGGAGCCAACCCAGCCCCGGCATGGGGGTTTGAGGAGGAGAGAGAGATGCAGCTGCTTCTTTCTTCTCCTCCTCCCACCTTCTGGTTTTTCTCGAGGCAGCCCGTATGCTACTGTAGCTGACCTGCAGTCAGCATCCTGGCCCTAAGACCAGTAAGGAGTTAAGTAAATAGCCTTGCACTATCCTAAAAACTTCTTCTGAGGGTAAGAGACTGCAGGCTAGGGTGATTAACACCTGTAGCCTAACAGCAGCGGATTAGGCAATGTGGCCTTTGTTCTATCTCAGCAGGAACTGCTGGGCTCTAACTTGCAGAAAGAAAAGACACTTAGAAAAGTTGCTATAGAGTTTATTCAGTGTAAAACGTATCCTATGAAAGCTATCTGAGGGGAAACGTGGAAAGGTCTTGAGTGGGGAAGAAGAAGAGATTCTAACAAAGTAAAATTCTAAGGGAGAAAAATTCTAGGCAGGGGGAAAAGAAAAGGAAAAGACAAAGGGCTCCTAGCTAACTAAATGACTCACTCACACACTCACTCACTCTAACTAACTAACTCGCTATTCTAACTGACCATTCTAACTCACTATTCTAACTAACTCTCATCTCTTTGTCCTCAAAACTTATACATCTTTCAGAGTACATGGTCACATGTTACAAGGTTCATCACAAGTTCACACCAAATTTCAAGTCATAAATTGAAATAGAAGTTTACAACACAGAATGTTTACATGAATATTCATTAGGAGTAATTATCTAGCTAGACATTCATCACCTATCTAGCTCCACAGGTTCGCAGAAAGTTTGAAAGTATAACTTAAGAAATTAGTGAAGTTTTGTATAGATAAACCCAGGCAATATTTTCTCTTCTGTCCTGGTACCTATAATAAATTGTGGATTCCCTTTAGTAACCTAGGCTAATTGTTTTATGACCTCTTGGAATGTGCTCTAAGCAGGAGAAGGTCCAGTTACTATCTCTCTCAGGGCAATAAACTGATAACACTCAGGAGACTGGTAGAGTTCTCTTTGCAGTTTTGACTATGCTTGAGGGACTTAATAGCAGTCCCGTTATAAAAGAGCTTAATAATCACTGATACAATTTTAGGAATTCTTATAAGATCATCATTAAGACTTAAGAAGTCATCTATTTGTCTACATAGTATCACTACAAGACAGTACATCTTTGTGGATCTGCAGAGATCTGCTACAAAGGGGAGTGCTATTGCTTAGTGATAGTAGCACATGTATGATAATAATAATAATGGGAAAAGCATATAAATAGCAGGAATCTTTCCTAAAATCACGTCCACCACAGCCTTGCTAATGGGGCACACTCATCGCAGATTATATAATAATCCGAGGCAAGCATTTTAGAATGATCATCTGCTCACTATTAGCTTGTCCTATTATGGCTCCTGACAACTATCTCTAGATTTTTCTCACTGTTCATTTCAGGAATGCTGGATTCAATTAGGTAGCTAGTCCTTACTGAGAGATGTCTTCAGTACATCCATTATTTAGATACGTTTACCCAGATTGATGCATGTGGAGAAGGGGTTACAACTTGTTGGGTTTAGAAGCTATGAAAGTCTTTTAAAGTATTTATTTAAGATAATTTTTATATAATTACATTTATGATCTATTAGGCATTCCCTCACTTTTTATACAACATCGTACTCTAAAGAAGCAATGTGTGATTAATTTTTTCTCATAAGACACATTTTCTTTAATGACTTCTCATTCCCAGTACATGCCTCTAAACAGAAGTCATTGTAGGCCTCGAAAAGAAGATTTCACCTCAAACTCAATATTACTGTTTCTGAAGACTTTGTCTGGTTTAGTTTTATTTCACATAACATTGAGCAGAGTTTAATTGTCCCATAGAAGGTTAATCTCTTGGAATTCCTGAATTTTGGTTGTGCTTGCTTTTTCTCTCCTTCTCCATATTGCTTAGTTTCTCTACATTTTCAAGCTTCCTGTTATCAGGTATGTAGTCTTCTTTAAGCAGTTCTTTCCTGCCTATATTTCAATAGGCAGGAAATATTTATTTCAATATATTATTTCAATGTTGTATACAATACAGCTCTCCTTGTTGTAGAATAGGGGAATATCTTAATATAGTGTTCAGCTAAATTATCCAGTAATAAACTAAATGTGGTGGGGAAAAAATATTCAGTGTGTACCATAGTTACTATGTTCACTGTGTAACTCTCAGAAGCACACATAAAAGTTTGGTGTTTGTAGCAATTCACACACTGGTAATAAGCTAATTATTTTTCAAGACTGAATTGTCAGATAGATATACTAATTTGTTGTGCATAAATGATGCATTTCCAAATTACATCTCACATGGATTTATTTAAAGATAATTTAAAACTAACTTGTATTAAGTAACTCAGCAAATTCAGTGACTTAGGGTAGTTCATTGAATATACAAATAAAATTAGCAGATATGAAAGAGAAGATATCAGTGCTCCCTAATATATTCTTAAAAGCATTCTAGTTATGGTAAAAAATAAATAAATAAAAACAAATGTTGCAGAGCCTTTAGTTATTTCACTGTTCAATTACAAAATGATATGTATTATAACCTCTAAATTACTGGGACACATGTGAACTGTCAAATTAATTGTAAATAACTTTATTAACAAACTGAACTTACACAATACTATTATAATATATTACATTTTATAATCTATTTGAAGAGTCATTTTGAAAGTACTGTAACTGGCTTTATTTTGTTTTTATGTACCCTGGGTTTCTCGTGACACTGTTTACTGTTGCCTACTATGCATCAGAATGCATTGAGTTGCCTATGTGCATTCTTCATTCTCTCACATTCAAGATTATGTATCCTATCTATTCATTTCATTATCTTAGTTAATACTTGGCATTTGTTTATTTTAAAAGCATCTCTGATGTTGCCTGAATCAAATCCAATATATCAACTTATCTTATAAAGAATATTCATACTAGTTACATAATACTAGTTAATACTTATGAAGACTATCCATATTAATTATTATATTATATTATTAAATATCTTACTGTTTATTCTATTGTATTTCGATTGAGGAACAGTGTAGTCTTTTCTCTTTGCCTTGAAAATATAAGAAATATATTTCAATACAAACTTTTGTCTGCTTCATGTACAAAAAGCTAAAATTCTGAATATGTGATATTTATGAAGAGGCACGGCAATGATTAAGTGATATATTCTTTCGGTATAGAAGGCTCTGTGTGCATCCATTACTATAAAGCTCTGCATAGACTGTAAATTCAGGAAGCACAGCAGAGAGAAAAGAGACCCCACAGTGCTTCAACCAAGCCTGGCCATTAATTGTGTGTTCTAAGTGGCATATTGGGAATCTTAGGAAGTGTCTTTGCCACATAGGCAAAAGAAGATGATTGGAACAATAAGATGCAAGATGAGAAAGTGCTGCTACCCTGTGAAGTCAAGTGACAAGAACATTGTGATTGACTGTGTGCAAGGCCACTGTTAAATTGAGCAGAATCAAGACTGACAGAAATCTCTGAGGTTGGCAATCAGTAAGTCACATTTTGTTACATGCACAAGAATCAGAATATGTTTTATAAAACAAATATTGAAGAAAAAATGAAGGCTATGGTGGCAAAGGAGAAACAGTATTATAGAAGTATTTCAGAGTTGAGTTTACCATACTTTGTGAAAAATGATAAAAATTCTGTATAAATGCTAATGACAAAAATCTGACTTCACAAAGGTAACAGTTAACATCTTAAGATTATATTATGAGAAAAATGAAAATAACACCTTATCTGTAACTAAAGACTTTAAGTAACGAATGCAACATAGTTTTCTTTTGCTTTCCTTTTTCTTTTTTTCAAATTCTCCATGTTTTTGTGACAGTGTGTCTTGTGATCAGCACTAGGTTCAGACTTACTATGTAGTCAAAGGTAATTTTGAATTCCTGGCCCTAATTTTCAGATTCCCTGAGACCTTCAGATTGAAGACTTCACATATTTAAGAATAGAATATACTGTCAAATGGACAACAAAAGGTACAAACAAAGTGATGTATGTCATTATGTAATTTAATATACAAGGACTTAAAGGATATATATATAAGCCACAGTGATATTGCAAGTCCATTTTAGCAACAAAAAAGAAAAAATCAATGATATAGTGTATATAATATTGAGAACATCTTAAGGAGTTGGAATTATTGAAACCTATGGGCCAGAATGTTGGAATGAGATATTATCCTGGCATGAATAAAACTGCAAATAAAAATTTTGCTACTTTACACATAAAATACTGTATAGAATTTAGCCAACCAAATTTTAGCATTGCAAGGAAATGATGATATGCCATCATGCATCGATTCTTACTCTAGAGATGTAGAAGTCGCTTAACATTCAAAACTCAGTCAGTATCATTACCTTGTACAGAGAGTACAGGATGATAGGTCTCTGGCTCAGTAGCAGAATATTTGTCTCGAATGATGATCAAAGCCCTGTTTTTGAACCTTAGCACCATAAAATAGGACAGAAGAAAGACGTGTGTATATTGTAGAGACAAAAAAACACTTGGACAAAATTCCCCATCTTATGAAATTCTCTTATCTCCAGCATCAGAACTTCTATAATTTGATGACTGCAAATATGAAAGATCTTGAACTAACAACTAATAATATTTGATTTAAAATGATGATTCAAATACAATTTGTCATAGCATTAAACATGTAGCCTCTAACTAGTACAACAAGACAAGAGGAATAAAAATAAATGCTATGTATATAAAAGCAGGAAGTAAAGAACATTCAAAGATGACATGTGTGTGTAGAAAGTAATGATGAAGTTTGTAAAATTTTGTAATGAATGTAATAAGATCACAAGAACAGAGCCAAAACATTAAACTCAATTTAGACAACATATATATATATTATATATATATATATATATATTATATTATAAAATAAAATTTAAATGTAAAGATGTATATTTTAAGTAAAATAATACAAAAAGATAAAGAAAAGGCACATTTACTTTTTTATAGTAAATTTCACAAGCAAGTAAACTTAATAAACAAGAAGGACTACAACACACTGAGAAGGGACATCAAAGACGAGGATATAGAGCAGAAGTTTTAAGCAGATAGAAGAAGTGTCAATGGAGATTCACTGTATTTACTAATGTGAAATATATATGTATATATAAGTATCAGAATTATATCAATGTGTACACTATTATAAAATTTGCAGGTAAATTAATGAAAAGTGAAAATATATACTGAGTCAGTTAACTCAAGTCCAGAACTGAACATAACCTGTTCTGAGCTATCTTAAATTTTAATTGTGTGTATCTAATTTGAACACCAGTAGAAGCCAGGAAACAAGAAAACAATTAATAAAAAAAAAAGATGTCTTAAGGAAAGGGAGATATTAGCAGACACATAATATAAAAATAAATGAAGGAATGAATACTGGATACAGTACAAAGATGGAAAATGACCAGGCAGAGAGGACCATCTAATCATAGTGAATGATCTATGTAAAAGCCACATGGAAACCTACTGCTCTATATGCCAATTAAAAGTTTATAAAGGAGATAGTCTGAACTATAGGATGATGCTCTTACTCAAAATCACTATATATTAAACAATGTTTCCAGGGCCAGATGTCACGTGCCTCCTTATAAACTGTTGATCACAGAAGTCCTAATGAATTTTGTTTTTCAGGGAAGCATCAATGGCACTCAAAATGATATAGGCTGTTCCCATTCTGTTGATTGTTCATCAGAACTAAATGACAAAATCCTGTTGCTGAAGACAGGAAACACTATGGTTGAATGATACAGAAAAAGCAAGTTGGAAATGAACTGTAAGGATCCTCCCTGCTGGCTAGCCTTCCTAGTTTCAGGAAGTGCTATGTATGCTACAAGAGCAGAAAGGACAGCAGTAATTAACCAACAGTGAATTATATGAGCTACTGTGTAATAGATGTGCTCATTGGTATAAAAGTGGCATAATCCATGCAGGAGTAAAAACATACTACTCTTTAATTGGATTTAAAGCCAAATGAATAGAAAGTAATATATGTATGGTACTCTAAGACTGGTAAAATAAACAAACAAATAAACAGAAAGACAGACAAACCTAAGGCTGAAAACCATGGGCCCTAGGTGAGAAATATCGTTTTTAGCTAAATAACACCAACTGCAGTCTAAATATTTTGTTCTTAGCCGTAGAAATGACAGTCTCATTCTTTTTGTTTGTTTTTTTTTTGTTTGTGTGTTTTTTTATTGGTTATTTTATTTATTTACATTTCAAATGTTATCCCCTTCCCAGTTACCCTCCACAGGCTCTCTATTTCCTCCTCCCTCCCCCCTGCCTCTATGAGGGTGTGCTCTTCCCTCCCACCCACTTCTGCCTTAGAGGCCTAGCGTTCCCCTATTTTGGGATACTTTCATTCATTCTTTTTTTTTTTTTTTTTTTTTTAAATTTTAAAAAAACCGATTTTCTTTTTTGTGCTTTTTTATTGTATATTTTTGTTATTTACATTTCAAATGTCAAAATTTTCTCTTCTGAGTGAATTCAAGTGAGTACAGATGAATACATAGCATCCCAAGATCCTCAAATAAAAAAAATAGAGTGTTTTGTGCTAGTCAATGACAATTATACAAGTTTTTTTAAAGCTCAAGAAACATTGTAAAAGAAGTGAAAAAAATTAGAGTTGAATCATGATAAGGGTTTTAAAATAGTAGTTTGGGAGCATGACACAACTGTTGCAAAGGATGAAATAGCAGTCATAACTGTCTAAACTGATCCTTCAGCAGGCTGAACCTCAGGCACAAGACTGGACCTTTAAACAACCAGTCTTGGGTTAGGAAGGTCACTACTTCTCCCCATTGAACTGAATGAGGCCCTACTTCTCCCCATTGAACTGAATGAGGCCCTACTTCTCCCCATTGAACTGAATGAGGCCCTACTTCTCCCCATTGAACTGAATGAGGCCCTACTTCTCCCCATTGAACTTAATGAGGCCCTACTTCTCCCCATTGAACTGAATGAAACCCTACTTCTCCCCATTGAACTGAATGAGGCCCTACTTCTCCCCATTGAACTCTTCACTGCTGGATTCCATGTGTGGGAGGCTGTCATTACCCAGAGTTGAAAAGGGGACCTGTAATATTCTTCATGTATTTGAGTGTGTTGGGAGTGATACATGTAGTACGGTAAATAATTCCCAGTACGTATCTATGAAATTGTCAGAAAACAAATATAATCAAAAAACATTTTTAAGTGAAAAAGTTATGAACAAAAAGAATTGTGTTTTAGTGTGAAACGTAATGTAAATCATATTAGATACCATTATATTATGAGAAGCTTCTCAGTCACGGGAAGAGAAATATTGCCATATCTCATTAACATGTGAAGTTACCATTGGTATTAAAGAAGTACAGAGTGGAGTCCTCTTTTCCAGGATCTGGTATGGTATGGAGGAGAAAGAGAGTACAGGTCACAGGTGTGGGAGAGCAACTTCATTGGAGGAAAATTTTCTACTCTTCTCTTGCACAGCATGATAACTGAACAGCGATGAGTGAACACCTAAGAGTAGGTAGTAAGGTTGATACAGAATGTTCTCTTTGTAAAGATTAATCATAACAAGTGTCATATGTTTACTTTTCATTGTGATTGGAAATGTTCTGTATGTCTGTGTTGTTAGTAATTACAAAGTGTGTGTGTGTTTGTGTGTGTTTGTGTGTATATGTTTGTGTGTGTGTGAAATTCATGTACAGTCATATATTTCATTTATATTAAAATGTATGCTTAAATGTGCATATTTTAATATGTACAAAAATGTTCAAAGTTGATTAGTAAACTTGTATCCAATGATGGTTTTCTCTTCTGAAGAAATGATACATAATATTCTGAGTCTTGATGGAGCAATACTGCTACTATGTACCTAAACAAACACAATCCAAACAACATACAAAATATCGTAAAATCTTTGTGCAATTAGCAATAGAGTTAGGAAAAGAAATAAATCCCAAGCAGACAGAAACAATAATTCAACAAGCCTTTAATCTTTGTTGTACCTTGTTCACGACACTAAAATAGGCTTTGGGTACACAAACTTCCCAAATAAGTAAATGCTTATATGCTTGTTATTGATTAAGTCCACACTAAAAATACATTTAAAATAAAAAAACTAAAGTTTCATTCTATTGTTACATTGTAATTATACATTATATTTAAAGCTTTGTGATATATTCCCCTTATATAAGGAAAATTGCATATTTAACAAAAATGCTTGCCCTTCAGGTTGTTCAATTATGTTAAATCATAATTAATCCTAATAACATTCACCATGGCAGCAGCTTTAGCTTTGAGTGTCTCTTCGCACAACAGCATTAAAAACTAACAAGGCATAAAATCATGCATGTTGAAAATGAATTTTCTTACTGGACAGAGATTCAAAATCAATAACAGGGGTAAGGTGTGTTTCCATTAGTATTCTACTTACATAGCACATCTTTGGCCCTTACCTCCTGTTCCTCCACTATGAAAACAAACCAAGAAATAGAAAAGCATAGGGAAAAAAAATCAGAGCCCCATGCAAAGAAATTTGCTAGAATTTTCTACTTAAAGATACACACTAACACTGTTATATGAAAATATGAATTATTATAAGAAATAAATGCTAGGAATGATTGTATATACTCTAAAAGTACAATAAAACTTCCAAAGGGCAACACTGTTAATCATAGGTCACACACATACAGCATAGATTTGTTGTTGAACATTAAGTATGCAATTGTCATTATTCACTATGGCAGTCTTAAAGCGTCATTTCTTCCTTTTCCATCTGCTGGAAATGAAACAGGAAAGATCCAAGAAATATTCCTTAAGGCCTTCATCTGGAGAAATCTGGAAGAATCTATAAACTGCAGTCTGTATACTCAGGGTACTTAAACACTTCCGATTAAAATTTTAAGATAATTGATTCATGTCAGAAGAGCACAGGAGGAAATGAAATTGAGACTGAACCCAGTAGCTCTTTCCTTTTTTCTTCCTTCCTCCCATTCCTCATATAAACATCTTTTCAACTCCCCCATCAATTCTTCTCTCCAAACTGAAAAAAACAAATGTGTCAGCTGCCTTTTCTCTTTCATATGTTAATACATTTGAATTCTATACATAAATGCATGTTAGAACATCATTGAAAAAATGTATTTTTTCCTATGTCTATATGGGTATATTGGATAAAGAAAGTAGAAAGGTAGTAGAAAACTACAAAGTGTCAAAGTAAAAAAAAAAAACCATTCTATATGAGTTCCATTAATATCAATAAAAATATTAAAAATAAGGTGTATTACTGTAACTAGAGTTATTTCAAGCCTTCTCATTTAGTGGTATCAGTGAAAAAGCCTTGTTATCTTGCCAATTATTGATTTAATATGTGCTGACCTCTTCAAAACAAAGTTGTCTCAGGAACTTCAGAAAAGCTGGCAATAGCTTAGTGTTGTGAATTTCACTACTGATAGAGAACAAGACATCTGGGCTTCTAATTCCACTAGTCAAAGGCTTCTACTTTCTTGAATGTATACAGACTAATGTGGTAGGATGAAGCCCAGGTTCTATGTTCTGCTGACATACTGTGATTTCACCATACTAAGAAGGTACTTTACTACTGTATGTAGTCATACCCTCCAAAATGAGGAATACTATTCGGAGGAAAGCTACCTAAGACTCGGGATGTTCTAAAGGTTGTTTATTTAAACTCAGGGATGGAAATAGCTTACCAGTCAGAAACCCATAAAATGTATCATAGTCTCAGTCCTCTTCTTTTTTAGAATATTTTATCAGTAACAACTTGGCAAGGAAGGAGATTCTCTAACCAGTGGATACGTTTGCAAACCAGGCAAATATTTTCATTAGTGAACACCCATAGTAGCCTGTAATTTTAGTAAGGCAGCTGCCTGTGAGTTAACAATGCTCCCATAAATTGTAATCCTTCCTTATATTCATAGATGTAATTCTAATGAATTCCTTGGTTCATCATGTTTGACCAGGTTGGTACTGTTACTCTGGTTATTCAGTTATTTTGGTTCTCAGTTTGGAATGAGTAGATATTTGTATACATCTCCCCAGAAAGAGTGTCACACAAAAACTTCTTAAAAGGCTGGAAAGATTATGTAGTCCACAGGAGAGAATTTCTCCTCTTGACAACAATCCCATCTTTTTTGAGATACCTAGGTGTGTATTGGTCAAATTTTATCTTCTTCTACTTTTACTCATTTATCAGTAAATTTCAACAGAAAGAGGCCAATTGTTTTGTGTACTTGATCATTTAATATCACTTTATATGTGATAAAGACAATGTAAAAGTCTCTAGTAGAAATTTAGGAAGACACTCATATATTATAAGAAAGAAAATTATGTTTTTTCTGATGTTATGTTTACTTAGAATTGATAAATCATTAATGTTATTATTGTGCCTTGCCTTCAATATTTATACACATTTGGAGAACCTTCTTATTTTTCTGATTTTCTACACATACAGGTGTAGCAATAATTTACTCTGTGGGCACATTGATCACTCACATTAGAGTATAAAAGTTAAAGGTTAGCTCTCTCTACCTAATTAAAATTGACTTGAAAACCTAATTTTTTTTCTGATGCAGTGAGTCATTGGTGAGAGATTGCTATAGCCAACATAACTGCTGTAACCGTAAATGTTCAGACCATAGTAGGAAATTGCTTTGTTAAATATGGAGATTGCCCACCAGAGAAACCTGATCTATGTGTAAAAGTTGAGCAGACATCAAGCAGATGTAGCTGCGATGCAATGGTAGAACAAGTTGTCTGTATATATATCCATGAGGTTGATAGAAGCCTGGCAAATAAAAGAGATATAAAATATTCTTTTGAGTGATGGGAAAAAGACAGGTTTAACGCTACCTGAATTTGAAACAAGTTTTTGACTTGATCCTTTGGATAGTTAAAAAAAAAAAAAAAAAGGGATATTAAAATTAAAAAATCCTAAGAAGGTATATGTGGGTATTACCATTAAATGACTTTTGAAGTTATAACTGTAGATAGTTTGTAGAAAAATTGCCTGAAATGCAGGGAGGAGTTCTATGTATATACTAAGTGAGAAACACTGATGTAATGTATATTGGATTATAGTCTAAAAGATGTTATCACACTGAGTTGTTTATTGCATGGATGCACCTGGTAGCTATTAAAGAGAAAAAAAAGTGATTCACAATTGAATTATATGGTTGTATAAATAATAATAGTGTCACTCAAATGGGAACATTCAAAAGTAATTAAGGCTTAAATAAACAAATGGCAGTGTCAGTTTTGAGATCACTAACGTACAGGAATTTATGACTCTGTCCTAACAAGATACAGTACATGGGCATTCCTCACATTGATCAAAAGCTCCCAAGGGAGGTTGAAGACAGTGCCATGCACTTTCCAGTTAGTGGTTAATAGGATTTCCTCAAGTAGGCATTAGAAACAACTGTGACTCCTTGAAACAGAAGAGTGAGTCTTTTGGAAGGATCCCATTAGCTCAAGGATTCCTTAATGTGGCATGTAACCAAATTCAAAATAATTTTTTTTTAAATGATGCTAAAAAGATGTTGTAACTAAAACAAAAATTACACCAAGGATCCCAGTGTAGTGACAATACTGATACCCTCCTGCCGTGTTGACTACACATGTGACCGCTTCTACATCAGGATATTTGATGCTTCTGTTACAGTTTCTTCTGTTACTTCTGCTACCTGAACTGAAAATGAGATGCTACTGCTGTGTCTGCTGCTAACTCAAAAATGAATCCCTTACTGTGTGTGGTGATTTGTGTTTCTAGTTGGAAATTTAAATCACTAGGTGTGTGCGTCTGATTACCCACCTAAAACATATGCTGTGCTGGAATCAATCAACTCTACAGCTTTTCTGAGTCCAAATCAGTGCTTTTTAGGGCGCATTCTTCACCCATGGAAATGGATTTCCAACAATTTTGCATTATATGTATGTATACTAAGTATATGAGAAGGTTTTTTTAAAAAAAACTTTAACGGAGGAAAGATGAAGAAGAAAATGATAATAATACAATCTATTTAGAAGTTACTTTATTTAATACGTATATGTCAGAAATTTTCTCAAGAAGGAAGACAGAGTTGAAACTCTTTTCCATTTTTGCCCCTATATAACTATTTAGAATTCGTTAACTAATTTAACCCAGTGAATTCTCTTTTCTTAAAAATAGTATGATTCTTAAAGAGCACTTGATATATAACAGTTACTTCCTGTGTTCTCTCTATGGATGTGCTTTTAAACATTGTTTATTCTTAAAAGAGAGAGTAGGATCTAGTGAAGACTGATGATGTAAACGTCCAAAACCTATAATCTTAAATATGATGGTAAATTACCATTCACTGGAAGATGTATAAACATTCTGCTGAAATGCTGTCTCATATATCACATATGTTGGAATTTAGGCTAAGATCATATTAAAGAAATGGGCTTTAAAAAAGCTCATTATGATCATAAGTGCTTAGACATATTCAATAAAAATAATCTTTTATATGAAATAAAGAGGATATAGAGGATGCTGAGAATCAGGCAGAAAAAGAGTCTGATAAAGATGACTGAAAAATGCGATGAAGTGTGTCTGTCCATCACATAATGGAACAGGAAGCAAGGAGGTGACAGCAACAACCATAGAAGAAAAGTCTCACCAGTAGCTGTTCAAACTGGCTACTTAATTTATATATTTTTCAGGCCTAGAATATTTGTTGTTTCAACCCCAAATGATATGGTAATTTGCTATGTCATCCCTAGTGTATTAACACACTAATATATTATTTACCATACCCCAATTTTATCTTCTTGGTTATTTCAAGAAGTAAAAAGACATAGCACTATTCAAACTTTTATTGAACAGTGGAAAAAATCCTAGATCCTTAGCTATGGTATATAAAATATAGTAGGATAATGATGGCTGCTTACTTTTTCTTGAATGAAGAGAATAAAAATGACCTGTTATCTTAGCATTTTGATTGCTTCAGCAAAACACCATGAGCACAAAGCAAGTTGGGGAGAAAGGGGTTCATTTGGCTTACACTTCCATACTGTTTTTCAGTATTGAAGGAATTCAGTATGTGAACTCAAACGGAGTGGGATCATGGAGTCATGAGCTGATGCAGAAGGCATGGGAAGGTGCTGCTTACTGGCTTGCTTCTGCTTGCTTGCTCAGTCCGCTCTTTTATAGAGTCCAGGACAACCTGTCTAGTAATGGTATCACCCAAAATGGGATGATCACTAATTGAGACAATAATTTACAACTGGATTTTACACAAGCATTTCAACTGAGGCTCCTTTCTTTCTAATGTCTCAAAACCAGCCAGTAAACCTGTATCTGGGAAAGTATTATGCTTGTAACATGGATAAATAGATTTCTATTTTTGTTGAATCTTAAAGTAACAATCAAATAAATTTTGTTCAATATTGCCTATGAGCCAATTATTTAGTGACCAGAAATTTTACTAATGATACTTAGGAAGAGGTTTTTATTTAAACATAATATCATTACTAACATACATAATGACTTGTTAATATTCATAATCAGCAGTTTAATCACCATGAACCTATTAAAATATCACATTGTTTTCAATGTGCATGTATCAAATTTTATACAGATTTATGTCTGCCCATTAACGTGTCATGTATTTTTCCTACAACCAGTCAAGAAAATACCAACTCATGTACTATAATAAATAGTGTTTTAGATTTAAGGAACAAATATCAAGTTTTCTCAGCTTCTCCAAACTACTTAAGTACATATTTGATGAATTTAGTATTATTTCTTGAAAATATTTTACTAGTTGGATCTGGTGAGTTGGTGTATTGGTTAAGAGCACTAGATACTCTTATAGAGGATCCGAGGTCAGTTCCCAGCACCTGCATGGTAGTTCACAACTGTCTGTAACTCCAGTTCTAGGAATGTTACTCACCCATATGTGATGCACAGACAAACACCTTGGAAAGAAAAAAGCAATAAATAAAATAATCAATTAAAAATTGAGTATTTAGTATTACTTTGTTTACTATTGTTTTCTAAAAAGTTGTCATATTATGTGATTAAAAAGTTTATTCATTATTATACATATCTTTTCTGTTTTATTTGAAGATCTTGTTTTCAGTATATTAATGTAATCAAAATACAACGGAACATGGAAGAAATTAAATGCATATATTGTTTTATTTAATTATGAATGGTGTAAACTCCAATGTTACCCTCAGAAAATATTTATAATAAAGTATTTGTGTCATATTTATAATGAAAGATGTGATGAAAAGCAAACTAAAGAATTTAAAACACAGAATTACAAGTAACACATGGTAAATATCTATTTTTAATGTAATTATCTATTTTTTATATTTGAGAAAATAATTTATTTTTAAAAAGTTTATTTTCTTTATAATCAATACTAAAATAATTTGTCCTCTTATTAGTAATTTAAGTGTTTAATTATCTGTATTATATGACAATGTAAAATAGTATGAATAAAAGCATGAATAGTTACAGAATTTCAATTATTATTTGTAGAACTCAATTAGAGTTTATGAAAGTGACTAATTAGATTGGACAATCATTATACTTTTGTGAGCTAAATATTTGTTGTAGAAGTTGAAGGATAGCCACAAAGAATTTTGAGAAAATATGGCTATGATTAAAAGTTCTTTCAACATTTACAAGTTAGTATTGATCAGCAACATTCTAGGGTTGTATAAGGAACTTATAATCTTCTATCAATGAATATCATCCAGTTTGCTATAAGTACTCTCAATGAAAGAGAGACAACCATGACAATATTCCTTCAGAAATCTTTTTAATGATGGCATCAAGAGTAAGTTTTATTTAACTATGGGGAAATGGAGGTAAACAGTGCTAGAAATGATTGCGGTACAGTGCTAATTTTGAATACATTTCATTATAAAGGTTGTTACAGTAAAAAGGAAGATATCTGAATAGAAAGGCATATGGACTCTGGAAGGTTACAAAGGAACAAGCATTTGGAGGTAAGTAGAAGCAAACAATATCAGACAGATAATAAAATCTCAAGAAGAAGCTGGTCTAATTACATACAAATTCAAGAAATAGACCATAGAAGAATTTTAGCTAAGGAAATGGAAAGATGGTTCCCGTAGTTAAGCATGCTACATGCCCTTTTGGCAGACCTGGGATGAATTCCCAACACCCACATGTATGCTCATAACCATTCAAAACTTCAAATTAAGGGTATGTGATGTTTTCTCTGGCCTCCACAAGCACCAGGCATGCATAAGGTACATTCACAAATGTGAAGGAAAACATGTTACATATAGAATTCAAAAATAATTTAAAAAATAATTCAGCCCAAATCTGATTACTTGAGGATGAACTAGACTCTTCTTAATCACAGAACTATCGAATGATGTTATGTCTTAGAAGCAACATTGTATTTAAAAAAAATAGTGTTATATTAAGTATTGTTAGTTCTTCAAAGACAATGCAGATCAAGAATTAGCCATGGGACAGATTAGGCTTCCTCCAAGTCCTCTTCCCTGTGTGTAGTATTCTGTCTCACTGTCAACAACAAAACTCAAGTACCAATCAATTATTGACAATTTTTCTGTCCTTGTAGTTTTGTGCTTTGCAAAATGGCATGCATTTTCAATCAAATAGTATGTTTCATTTTCACTAAATGCAATTCATTTACATTTTCTCCATGTATTATTTAACTCAATGGCCCACTTATTTGCTTACTGCATTACATAATATTACATCGAGATAGCATGCTTCTGTATTCACTTTTTTGAAGGACACCTTCTGTGCTGCCAAATTGTAGAAATTGAGAAAAATGTCACAGATATTTTCTGTGCATGCATTTAAGCTACTTTTGAAAATACCAATGGAAGTCATTGGTCATTGACTTAACTCAATGACAAAACTGTACTGAATTTCTTGAGAAGTTGCCAAACTGTTGTCCAAAATGCCTGTCATTATGCACACTCACCAGCAAGAAAAAAAATAATGCCTTTATTATACATTTTCTCATAATTTGCTTTTGTCTTATTTTAATTTAGCTTTTGTAACAGAGGTGCTTATGTTTCAACGACCTCTTAATTTGCATTTCCCTAACACTATAAGGCTGGACTAATTTCTTTTTCTTTCTTTCTTTGGACAAAGTGCAAATTTGTGTTATCTTTCACAATGCACAATAACATATACCATAAAATCACAAGGAAAACTTGGCACAAATGGACTGAAATTAGTGGTATTATGAAACTCAAAACTACTCAGAAGCAGCAGGAGGAGAGGTGAGACTCACAGATGCAACTGGACCTGCCACAGAGCAGTTTCGCCCTCTCTCTCTCTCTACAGTTACTACTTTTGTTTCACACATTAGCTTCAAGCTCAGGGCTATTGATTTCTCTCATGGCAGCTTGCACAGCACCTTCTGATACTATGAGAGCTAATCCTCAGGGAAGTGGCTTCTTGGTCAGTTCCAGCTGGATTTCTTTAAGTTATGTCTCCAATGTATGCAGTGTCCTCATTACAGGGATTTAGTGTCAAGTTCTGAGAGGCACTTAAGGATAATAGCAATAGCATGTATTTGTTTACACTGTCTCTTGGATCTCTCTAAATAATATCTTAAATAGAGTTCACCATTCTTGGCCTGGGGGCTTTTGTGGAGTCTGTGGCACTTGGGGGTAGCATTTTCACCTTAAGTGTCATGATTTTATGTAAATTATTCATATGTATATAAACACATATGCATGTATTTGAAATGAAATTACATGTAAGAAAGTCAAGAGATCATGAACTTGAGAGGGAAGAAGTGAGTAAATCACAGGACTAGGAAAACAAAGTATAAGACGGGAAGAAACATTATTATAGCTCAAAACACACATTGAACCCCACACAATAATAGTGGGAGACTTCAACACCCCACTTTCACCAAGGGATAGGTCATTGAAACAGAAACTCAACAGAGACACAGTGAAACTAACACAAGTTATGAATGAAATGATCTAAAAGGTATCTATAGAACCTTTCATCCTCCTCACCCTCCCCCCACCAAAAAAGAATATTCCTTCTTCTAAGCTCCACAAGGAACTGCTCCAAAATTGACAATGTAATTGACCACAAAGTAGGCCTCAATAGATACCAGAAGATTGAAATAGTCCTTTGCATGTTATCAGGTGATGTAAGGCTGGACTTCAACAACAGACAAAACAAAATGCCCACATACTCATGGAAACTGAGTAATGCTCTACTCAATAATCCGTTGGTCAGGGAAAAAAATAAAGAAAAATTAAAGACTATAGAATTCAAAGAAAATGAAGCCACAACATATTCAAACCTATGAGACACAATGAAAGCAGCACTAAGACAAAACTTCATAGCACTAAATGCTTTCACAAAGAAATTGGAGAGATCTTATTTTAGAAAATTAACAGTACACCTGAAAGGTCTATTGCAAAAAGAAGCAAACACATCAAAGAGCATTAGATTTCAGGAAATGGTCAAAATTTGGGCTGAAATCAATTAATTAGAAACAAAGAAAAACAATACAAGGAATCAACAGAACCAAGTTGCTGGTTCTTTAAAAAAAACAACAACATAGGAAACCCATAGGAAAAGTAATTTAAAGGCATAGAGACAGTATCAAAATTTACCAAATCAGAATGAAAAGGAAAACATAATAACAGAAACTGAGGAAATTTTTAAAAATCATCAGGTTTTACTTCAAAAGGCTATACTTCAAAAAAACTGCTAAATCTAAACAAAATGGATTATTTTCTATACAGATACTATAAAATTAGAAATAGTTTTACCTAAGGACCCAGGTATACTGCTCCTGGCCATATACCCCAAAAATGTTCTGCTAAGTCCTGCATGGCCGTTTTAGGGATGGAATAGCATGGATACAGCCCCTGGAACAGAGACAGCAGGCCATGTTTATATATAATTTTTTTTTTTACTTCATGTTCTTCCTTCCAGAAATATTCTCCCTGTCAAGGTTATAAGGGGATGTTCTCCCTGCCATGGTTAATGACTTCATGATAATTATAAACAGCACAAGGTTGGAAGTTTAATGTCTCAGAAAAATGGTAGAATGATGTGACATTCAGGACACTGTTTAAAGCAGTGGGAGGGGGGCTCTAAAATCATGAGTTTAAAATAGATAATTTCTCAACTATGCAAAATATAAGGATTTAATATCAATTAGTTGAGGTGCTTCTTGTACCTAGATAAACAGAGGCACTATAAGCCATCTTGTCAGAAAGATGCAAAGGCAGTCATATTCGTGAGTTCAAGAACAACCTGTGATACAGCCAATTTAGGTCTTGGTGTGGTCATAATGGTAATCTGGTAATCTCAGAATTGGATCCTACCCAGCTAAATATACAAAGGCTGGTAGCTATCTGAAATAATTTGCAATGTTAAAAAACATGTATTTACTGCCCTTTTCCTAAAAGTCAAGGGGCTAGTGTCATGGAATGCTGAACATAGGATAATCAAAAGGAATCTGAGATAATGACTGAATTGATATGTAAATACAAGATTGGGCTTTTGATCTTCCAAAGATGAGCTATCCAGAGAGTTTTTAGAACAACAAGAAAAAGTGGTCTGGAGCACAAAAGAGAGAGAGAGAGAGAGAGAGAGAGAGAGAGAGAGAGAGAGAGAGAGAGAGGTCTGAAAAGGCTGTCCCAAGCAAAGCATAGGCCATAAATTATTAATCCACAATTTGACTTCCAGTTGTTTGTTTCTTGCTCCAAGACACCCCTTCCTTCAGGATCCCCTTTGCAAGCCAAAGCTATTTCTTGGCAATGCTCTACAATACCATAAGGACATATGTTCCATTATGTTCATAGCAGCTTTACTCATAATAGCCACAAATTGGAAACAACCCAGGTATTTCTCAACGAAGAATGGAAACAGAAAATGTGGTTCATTTACACAATGGAATATTATTCAGCTATTAAAAACAAAGACATCATGAATTTTCCATGCAAATGGATGGAACTAGTAAATGCTAGCATGAGTGAGGTAATGAAGAGCCAAAAGGACATACATGGCATGTACTCACTACTAAATGGATATTAGCCATAATAAAGTGCAAGATACCCATGATGCACTCCACAGACAGAAAGAAGTTAAACAAGAAAGAAAGCCCAAGCAAGGATGCTTGAATCTCACTTAGAAGCAGGAGATAAAAAATAGGAGGCAGAGGGAGGAGAAACCTGGCGAAAGAGTGGCTAAGGAGGTAAATGGAAAGGTCAAGACCAGGTGTAAGGAGAGACAGGAGAGTGGGCTAGAAGGATTGGAGAATGAATGGAAATCTGCAGCTTCCTAGGGTGGAGAGGTCATGGGAATCTCTAGAAAGCCCCAGAGCCTGGCTGTAAGGGAGGTTTCCTTGAATCAATTCACTTGAATCTAACTGAGATTCCTAAGAGTGGGGACATGAAACCAGAAGAAGCCAATTCCTGTAGCCAGGCAGGAACACCAGTGGAAGATAAGGACACCAACCTACCCTCAAAACTTTGGACCTAAAATTTGTCTTCTCTAAAAGCAATGAGGGGACAAGGATGAAGCAGAGATTGAAGGGATGGCCTACTAATTACCAGCCCAACTTGAGTTCCATTCCGTGGGCAAGCACCAATCCCTGACACTATTAATGATAATCTCTTATAGTTGCAGACAGGAGTCTAGAATAACACAGCAGCAGACTGAAACAGATGCAGATACCCACAGCCAAACTTTGGAAGGAAGTCTACAGCTTTCTTGGAAGCTGGGGAAAGGATTGAGGGCCCTGAAGCAGATGGGGACTCCACAGGAAAGTCAACTAACCTGAACCCTTGGCAGCTTTCAGTGACTGAACTAACAACCGAAGAGCATACATAGACAGGACGAAGGCCCTAGGCACATAGAGCTGACTTGTCTTGCAGCAGTGGGAGAGGTTGCACATCACCCTACAAAGATATGATGCTCCAGGGTCCTGGCATATCCACGGGGCACCCACAGTCTCAGAACAGAAGGGAATGGAGAATGAGGTAGGGACTCTGTGAGGTGGGAGACGGAGTGGACTGGGAGGAGAAACAGAGTTTGGGATATAAATAAACTAATTAATTAAAATTTTAAAAAGTTAACAAAGAAAGAAAATAAGTGTTGTAATTAACCATATAAATAAACTGAATAAAAAGAGGAAAGAATACTAATATAGTACTCAGTATTAAAGACTCAAAATGCTATGGGAATTAAACAGAATCCAGCATTTGATATATTGTCTTATTTCTTATTTTATTTTATAATGATATAGATACTTCTTTCATAAATAGAATGTTAGATAAAAATACTGACATCATTCTGGAAATACATGGGAACATACTTGCTTAAAGGGGCTAAGGTTCCCTTTGGATGAAGATCATAAAGACTGGGAAGCCTTTTAACATATAGCTCCCTTCTTATAAGATGTTACTTCATATTATGGCCAAATATTAGTCCTTTTTAAATTACAGATTACATTTCTGAGATCCTTGGTGAAGGACTGGTAACAGCAATTTCTTTATCTAAAGACCAAGATTAGCTTCTTTGAGTTCAGAGGCAGATAATTTTCTATTATTCACCATAAAACATGAAGACTGAATAATATCTAAACTGATCATTAGTAACATAAGAAGTGGTAGGAAATCAGCTGCCAGTTGTTGTACCTGGAGTTACTGTACCTGGAGTCACTACTTATAAGAAGGTTTAGTAGCTTTATGATGATGTATGTAGATGGTAAATTAGGATAAAGTGTTTGAAACTCAAGCCAGCTTAGTTATGCATTATTTATGAAGTAGATCAGTATAGTATGGCAAATACTGGCTACTATAATGTGAATCCTTATGAAAGACTACCACAGGTAAGGTTCAGAGACTTTAAAATCTTTCCAAATACCTGCCATTCTGTATGTTGATCTCATCTGGACATTAGAGGAGCCAGAGTCACCATGGTGGCTGTCATGACTGGAGATGGAGCCTGATAGGCTTCTCCCTCTGCTGAGTTACTCTCTTAGACTTTCTCCAGTAACCATCTGTTTTCCAAAGAAGGGGTGGAGAACTTCACTTTTGGACACAGGTTCTATAGTCTTTTTATTTTCTACCAGAAGGTTGGATCATGTTTTTTTGGTTTTTTTTTTTTTTTAATGCTAACCATCTTCTTTTATTTTTACTTTTATTTATTTAATTTTTTTATTTTGGAGAACTGAAAATCTTTATTGGATATTTTATTTACATTTCAGATGCCATCCCCTTTCCCCAGTTCCCCTCCCTAGACAACCCCTATTCCATCCCCCCTTCTTCTTTTTGTTTTTATAGTACGTTTTTTTTTTTTTTTTTTAATGCCAATCAAAGGCTTTATAAGTTTGGTAATGCTCAATAACAAGATGCCCATACAATCAGAAGTGTAACCCAATACCCAACCTAGATATACCAACTACTTTTGACTGGCAGAGACATGTGAACATCTGCCTCCATGTTCTCTCTCTCTCTCTCTTTCTCTCTCATCACCTAGCTCCCCCTCTCCTTCTCCTCCTCCTCTCCTTACTCCTCCTCTTCCTCTCCTTACTCCTCCCACCTTAGTTCCTCCTACATATCACCCTTCCTGTTAAAATAAAACTTTTCTCTTAAAATACAATTAGAGCATAACTTTACCAATTTGGGTCAATAAGGTACAAGGTAGACCTAATACCCAGTCCATCATTTTGTTGACTAACCAGAACCTCTGTCATCCCTCCTAACTAAAATACTTAGTTCTGAACCTGGCTTTTTTTCTTGGCTTTAGAATGAATGTCAGCTGAAAACCATCCTCTCAAATCTTTTCTCTCAAAGTAAATATCCGGGATTGGCTATGAGACTATAGGTCTTCAACCCCGTCAGAAATCCAGAACGACTGAGTTAACTGAAGTTATGGGAAGCACTAAGCATATTCTAATAGCAGCTTATTTTCTACATTTTTCCCTATCTGAAGTATACTTCATGCTCTTAAACAAATTCTAAACATCTTTACAGTGCAGCTTATCTAAAAAAAAAAATGTTACTTTTCCAAATTTGACAGCACATGTTGTCAGTGCTAGATAATAACAAATACATCTGCTTTAGGAAGCTGTCAACAACACTCTAGCAAATCTTAGGAGCCACAAAGTAAATATCTCCTTTCTGTTTCCGCATTTGCTTATTTTATGACTCATGAAATAAATCACCAATTTCATAGAACATGTTGGGAAAAAAAGAAATGGGGTTCACTTTTGATTTTTTCCTGACCTCTCAGTAGAGTCACTTTATATCAAATAATAAAGTTTCAGGTATTTGTTGCATTATTTCTAATTGCACTTAAATCCCAAGAAGGATGTCTTAGAAGTACACTCTTGAAATGACTGCAGGACTTAGTATTCTTACATATAGAAGGCTGCAAATGCTCAACAACAACATTCATTCATAATGATCATGTAACATTACGCCTATGAGGAATAATAACATATTACATGGAGATGATTCTCACGCATTTTACAAACATGAATTTTATGCAAATATAAATTGTATAACTTTGTGAACATTTTCATAGATTGCTTTGCTATATTAACATATCTACCCAGCCTCTTAATACATTTTATTGTATGTACCAAATTCTCCCATACATTTTTATCTCCAGGAATTCTTTATTACAGATGGAAGTTGTAGTTAGTTTCATATAAAATATTTTTTATAATGGACACCTATTGTTCAAATTTGTATTCCTCTGTACTAGTCTTCAAGTTATCCTAGATTTTATCCCTTGTCTTTTGATTAAAGAAATTATTATCCATAGGACTTCATAACTCTATAGATCAGAAGAATTAAGTCTTCTTGTCCATGAACAGATAAGGTATCTCCTGCATTTAAAGAGTCAGGAGATGCAACTCCTTGTAGAGGAAACTCTTGATGTTTGGAAGGGTCAAGCACTGTAGTGTAAAAATAAGATCAACATTTTTTTTTTTTTTTGTCTTTCCATTGAGAGGTGTCCCAGTACTATCCAAGAGTATTCTGTTAGACTTCAAATCCTCTGCCATACTTTTAGACTTCTACACTCCCTTGTTCTTTCTTAAGATTTTCATGTTCTGGTTGCCAACCAAAGAAAAAGTTTAATTTCTTATTTAAGTCTTTGCTAAGGTCTCTGTTATCCATCTTAACTCCATTTCAGGCTATGATGTCTCTGAGAAGAATATACAGGCAGAATAAAAAAAAAAGAAAAGAAAAGAAACCATTAGCCTTTAAATCATGTTTGGTAAAGTTTTTGTTCAAATCTTTTGTCTAGTTTCGGTTGATTTTTTTTTTTTTATGATTGCTGAGTTTTATATGATCCATGTATATTTTAGTACCAACAATTAACATATATGTGTTTTGGAAAATTTTTCTCTAAGTCTGTTGCCATCCTTTCACTTTTTAAATATCCTTTGCTATGAAGGGGCTTTTAATATTAATGATGTTCAACTTACTACTTTTCAGGAATTATTTATTAGTTATATCAAAAATATTTTCTCAACTCAAGAACATCTAAGTATTTTATATGCTGTTTTTTCATAGTTTTAGAGGTTATGCTTTTATAGTAAGTCATGCATCTATTTTGAGAAAGTGTCTGTGAAATATATACTGTCACTAGATTAACTTTGTGTATGCGTTTGTTCATTGTTGGTGTATTAGCATGTGTATATCTAGTTGAATAATACAAAGAAATTTTGTGAAAACAGTCAGGGAAAATAGATACACATTTGTTTAAGAAGTAAATATACATAGTTTATTAGTTTATAGAATGGTCTGGTTTCCCTTGTTATCTACTGGCCTCTTTTATTTAACCTTTTGCCTTAGTCACAGAAGATCGGTGAATTCCTCCCTTTATAGTAAATATGCTTTAATCATTTAGAAAAATTCTTTGAAATGATCAAATCATCATAGGATGTTGCTTTCACTATGTTGCTTTATCTTCTCAGACTTGAAGGATAACTCTGTTATTTAACATCCCTTGTAGCTAGGTGTGATCTGTTGGGAAACCTTGCAACTTATGGTTGAAATCTACTATGTTTAGACAGCTCCTCTGAGCTTAACACAAAGTAGAGATCTCTCTCTCTTTTTCCAACAAGGCTTGTCCTTCTCTGATCTTGTCTGAGGAATTAGATCCCCCCTCCTGACCAGAAAAACACCACACACACACACACACACACACACACACACACACACACACACACACACACAAACCCTATACCTCAGGAAGTTCATGTAGCCTTTGGCAAGCCTACAAGTTGCTCTTTTCCAGTAAGAACCCACCCAGCAAGTACTTGGGATTCCTGAAATGCCTATCCATACAAATAAGGCATTCATAGCATGTAAGCTCCAGCCATTGATTTTTACATTCTCTCTGAAAAGCCCTTCCCACGCTCCAAGTTCCATATATAGCCCTTGGTAACCCCAAATAAAGTGTAATGTACCAGCTACTTCACTGAAGATTGCTTAAAAGAGCTATTTCATTGAGTATTATCTTAAAAGAAAGCTGTAACACTAAAATCCTCAACCCTCTCCCACACCTACCCCCTCCCCCAACCCTCCCCCTCACACAAGGCTCAGACCTGGATCCTTCATATGACATCTGTTCCTAACTTTGCTTCATCTTTTCAGTTTGGTGGCAGCATACCTGAACATCCTGAGGGAGGGGAAAAAAAAAAAAAAAAGAAAAAAAAAAAGAAAGACTGAGCCACAGCTGGTCCACGACATGTGTCCATGTGTACGACAGTGGTCCTGTGAATAATTTGGCTAGTGGACATTGAATGTCCATCAAATCTTTTTGGTGATTTGCCTATATTTGCCAAATACAGCCCAAAAAGTTTAAAGACTTAGTACATTGCTGAGCCATGAAAAGATTCCTTTCTGGATCACTGAAGGCATGTGAATTAGAACACTAAAGTCATTCTAGTAAGTTATCTGAACTCTAGAAAAACAAAGAAATAAAACCTTAATTTATTTTGAGTTCTTATTTAAATCATTCACTTTATGTAGAAAAAACGCTTCTATTCTTCAACTATTTTTTGTTGAAGTCTAAGAAATTTCAAGCTATGGTTTAAAATTATGGGCAAAGAAATTCAAATGCTTATAGAAGCAGTAATATTTGATTCTAGGGTTACTATTTTCTCGAATCATTGATGGAATAGTTTTGTTAATATTTGTATTTTTCTTAGGGACTTTCTCTTTAATGGTCTCATTTAGCCCCCCACCAACATTGGAAGCCCTTGGCCCACAAACAACATCAACATTTGTTTATTTTATTTTTCTTTTGTAAAAATGACTATTAAAGAAGTACGTGAAAATTGTTCATATTTATCAATTTACTTATTCTGCAACTAGAGTTAAAATATTATAAATTATTTTTATGTCCTTGTAACACAAAAATCTCATTTTCGCTACAGGATGTTATTCATAGGGAATATTGAATAAATGATCAATAAATATTTGTCAAATGGTCTTTTAGGCTTATTCTTTTTCGATAAATATGGAATCAATTTTATATAATCTTTACAAATTTTTTTTCTCTATAAATTCATAGTTTCTCCATGGAACCAAACTTAGATATTAATTTTAAAGGACTAATTTTCATCATCCTACAAGGTATCTATTTCTCAAGAAAAGAAAGTAGAAGCATTAAGGAGACTCAGAGCTACCAAGAGAATTAACAAGCAAGCAGTTTAGCTTCTCCTTATTTAAATAGGTGAAAGGCCTTCAGAGTTCATAAGACACTATAATTAATGATGAATCCTAATTAAGTAAATGTTCAGTTAGCTTTCTGATTGTATACTCTAAAAACTTTAAGAAGAAAAAGATCAAATAGCTTTGTGCCACTCTACTCATAAAAGTACACCCCTACTCGCACCACACACACTGTCATTCTCTTGATCCTCATTTTAGATCTCTTTTCTTTCTTCCTTACAATTTTTTTATATTTGTTAAATGTCAGCAACATATGCACATAATCTACTTTGTTTAGTGTCTTTTCTTCATCCTGTGTCTGGTAATTTCCTAACAGTCTTGAATAAACTGAACACAATTCTGTCTTTCTCTCTCTTTGTCTCCTCTCTCCTTCTCTGTCTCACATCTTAGTATATTTATCTGCTACATGGATAGTGCTTTGAACACACATAAAGATATATGCTAACTAGTATATTTAAAATAAATTCATGCAATCTTATACACTCTTAACTATTCAATCAATTTGTAGAAAATAGTGGGGTTTTTTTTGGGGGGGGGTGGGGGAGGTTGTTTGTTTTTGTCTTCCAATCTCTAAATGGGCACATTGCTTCTAGAAGCTCTAAAGGTTTGTTTCCTTTCCTTTCCATACTCCAGAATTTTCTCAGCCAGAACCTGGCTTACCAAACTCCAAATTAAGTCTAGCCATTATACTTTCTTACTGTCCTTTCTGATTCATACCCAGTGCCCCCGCTGCCCTTTGAGGTTTCCAATTAGAAACAAGATGACCTATACATTAAAAAGTATATATTATAAAGTCTGGAAAGCTATTTTTGTCATGAAACACAACATTCTCATTTTTTGAGACTCAGGTTCTGCATATTTTTAAGTACATATGTAAAAAACAACCTTAAGATGTTTGGGTCATCATTTTTGTAATATTTCTATTTTGCTTTTTTGTTTCCTTGTATATATTACAATTATATTTATGATAGGTAGCTAGAAACATACCTATTTGTATTATTCCCTATGTAATGAATATATTTTAGTCATAACATTATTGAACAGTTATTAGTAGTTAAGTTACTAATATAATGAATTGAAAAAATAAAATCTGTTAATCTTATGAACTCCAAATAGCAAAAATTTTACATAAACTAGTTTTAAACTATCATTATATTACAGTATTTTATTTTTATATGAAAATATTTTATTTCTGAGAAGCAAATGAATAATTTATATTACATAACATGGTAACGTTATTAACAAAATCATTTAAAATTAATAATTGTAAATTCTTTTTAAAACTGTAAGAACTGCAATTTGGTATATAAAAAAAAGTCCATCAGGGCTGGAGAACTGGTGCACTGGTTAAGACTGCATAGTGGTTTTATAGACATTCTGAAGGCAATTACTGGTACCAGTGTCAGACTGGACACAATGTCATCAATCTCTAGTTCCAGGGTAATACAGAGCATATGGAGTCTATGATGACTCACCCACACAAATACATGATCACACACACACACAGAGTTATAAAAACAAAAAATAATTAAAATAACAAAGAACTCACAAAAATTCAGTGACATCTCAGTAATATTTTTAATTTAGAAATTATAATATAACATTTCTCACTAAAACAAAACAACCCAATATAGTACTTTCTTGCTTTTATTTTCAAATTCATAGCATCTCTTTTCAAATATTGTTATTTCACAAATGTATAATTGTTTGCACATATAAATTTTTAAATACAACATACTTCATCTGAATAATGTTACCTATATGTATGTTTTCATGGCTGACCTTCAGTATTTGATAACCAATTGGTATGCTTTTCCCTGGGGAAGACTGTTGTTCCTGATCTCAGCAATCCTTCATTGACGGTTGTTCTTGTAAATGGTTGAGATCTAGAGAGCTTTCACTGACACATTTGTATATCTAGTGATCTTGTTATAGACTGGTTTTACTGTGTAATTTCAAACATTGGATGGCCAATCATTGTACATTGTGGTCAATGAATTAAGGAAGAGGATATTTCCTTCTGTTTTTCTACTTTGCTTTCTAACTTGTGTGTGTGTGTGTGTGTGTGTGTGTGTGTGTGTGTGTGTACCAATGGGAAATGTTATGTAAGCATTAAGTAAGACTTCTACTGCAAACCAGAAAGTAGATACATACCAAGGACCACATTTACAGATCTGCAAACCAGAAAGTAGATACATACCAAGGACCACATTTACAGATAATTTCACCTGGGTCTTTTAGTCTGTATGATGAGAAAAGTAAAGATCTGTTGTCTGAGACATCTAACATAAGATGTTTTATCACAGCAGCCTGAAAAGACAGATTAAGACAAAAGTTAATAACTGATTTTTAATTTCCTTATACATTACTTCTCCATTTTCAAATAAGCATATGCTTGACTTTGCAGAATGGTAAAAAGATCATGTTAATAACATGTCTATTAACACATTAATAATCCAGAGTTGTTTATGAAGACTGACAATTCTTATTTGTAACACTGGGTCAATGTATAACAAGTATTGTAAAAAATATTTTGAAATATAATGCTTTATTCACAAACTGTGTTTGTAAATAAATAAGTAAATTAAATACAAGCTTTAATTAAAATGGTAGAAAGTTTAATGAACTACTTAGTTACAGCCTTTAAGTAAACATTATTGAGCATTTTCTCTTTGTTGACTACTGTGCTAGATATTAGGAATATAGAGGGAGGACAATAAAAATAACGTGAAGGAAACACAATTGGGATTTACTTTTTTCCCAGTGTGAAAACAGTAGTTGACAAAATGTTATTGTAAATGTAGTCAGCTCTATACCAATTATATGCATAGAAAGACTTAGTATGAGCACAAAAACATATCAAGAAGTGCAAACTCTACTCAACAATTGTTTCTAACAGTAATTCCATAAGTCATAAATAAGTTTTTTTTTTTAGCTTAAACATTTTAAGTTGGTAAGATAATAGCATGGGCATTTAAAAATGTTTAGATCTCATTTTTGTTATTTTTGTTGTAGTTGTTGTTGGGTTTTTCCTATATATTTCAAAAGGAACATTTGATAAATGAGTGTGGACACTCATATTCACTTTAGGCTTATGGAATGAATAAATAAATGCATAAATAATTGCATAAAATACTCAAATGTTGACATACATAAAAGATTGAAATAAATTTTTATGGATTTCTGCATTTTAGAAAATTAAGCTATTTTAAATGACTAAGCTTTTGTTATTTTATATAAATTTTAAAAATTTTTATTATTTTAATGAAATATGTATTGTGCATGTTTTGATTATAAGAAAATTTCTAGGTCATATGCCTTTTATGTGAGGATTATTAGATTGTTTTTCTCTTTGCAAAAATCTGATTTTCTATCAAGATTAGAAATTAGAAGTAAATTAAATGTGTCTTATTGGAGTATTATATTGCACATAGCTTGACTTTCCACAGTTTATAGTGTGAAGGTGTAACAGACTAAAGATAGTCTAACACATAAATAAAACTTAGAACAGAAAGAAAATTGAAGGCACTCCATGAGAAATCAGGATTATGATGTTAAATTTTTCTCCTCATATGAGAGAGGGCAGGGGAGTGTCTATAATAGCTTCCTACATGTTCTGACATAGCTAAATGCACATTATTTGTCTTTGTAGTGTTATTCTTTCCTTCCACTGATTCTTTATCATAGTCTCAAATGATGCCTCCTGTAAAAACAACTGAAGGATTTAATAGATATAATTTACAGTAGCTGAAAAGCCCAGAAAACTGCATCTCAGATTCCTTAGATCACTAGTTGGCATATGCTGATAATAACCTAGTAACCATTAGTTCTTGGCTTCTTTGCTAGTATGAAAGAACTGAGCAAATTATCTAGATAAACTGGCTAGTTCCAAAACTTTTTTACTTAAGATTCAAATACATTGGATCACTTTATTTAACAGCACCTTGATCTTATAAAATCAAATGTGACTATTACTACACACAGAGGTACTAAAGCAACTTTGGATACTTTCAATGTGAAAGCTCTGAAGACAAAGTAAACAGCAAGGAGACTAAAGTGAACACATTTTAATATTGTAGTGAGGACAAAGATGCATAAATTTGTGTCAAATATGGCTCTTTCATATTCATGCTATAAAAATACTCATATTTATATATTCAGTTCATATACATTATATATATGTAAACTCTTCCTTAATGGGTTCTTAATTTTATATTTTATTATAAATTAGATTTAATATTAAAAATAATCTGACATATGTTTTCTTTATAAGAAAACTGCAACATGATTTCTGTAATAAAATATTGTGTGGGTAATGATGAGACAGCACAGCAGGGTGAATTCTTACAACCAAGCCCCAAAGCTAAGATCAGTCCTGGAACCCTACATGGTGGAAAAAAGTGACTCTTCATGTGAGCTTTTGTACACACACACACACACACTATATATATATATATATATATATATATATATATATATATATATATATATTTCAAATAATATAAATATACTTCTGTTGTTTTGGGGGGGGTGCTCTGAACAGCAAATCCACAGATCCAGCTATATGCAGAACATTCTTTAATGCTACACTCCATCTCTAACATTGCATCATTTGAATGCTGCTTTGGCAGGTTTTTTATTGAGGTAATATGTGAAATATTTTGATTGGTTGCTATGATGGAAGATAAGACAAGAAGGCAAAACACACCCATCACTATTGTGAAGTCCACTAAATGAATAGTTTCAGATGAGCACCCTGAAATAAAAAAGCTACCCTCTCACCTTGAAACTAAAATATCTTATATTCATAAGGCATTGTAAAAGAGATATTTGCTCTGAAGACAGAAGACAGGGGACACAATTTCTATGACATTACATGAAGGTATAGTTGAGTAATCACATAGTTTAATATTTTATTCAAGCATGTAAATTAATTAATAATACTTGGAAAATTATAAAACTTTTCTAAAATTTTTAAGAGTTATGAAATGAATCTTCTCCTGTTCTTTGAAAAAAATTAAGAACATTACACACCCAGAGATAAATACACAAACACATATACACACATATACACCACATATACACACTGTTTGCTTGTTGAGTCAAGGTGTTAGTACATAGTCTAAGCTGGCCTCAGTTCTACACAGCCACAAATACAGAATACAAGACTTCATCACTGTGGATGTCTATAAAATAAAACCTTGTTTCAATTTTCTGACAAAAGTCAGACTGCGTCGGAAATAAACAGCACATTCCTCTTAATTGTCAGATAGGTAAGCGTCCTTGGACAACAGTCTGTGGCTCTCAGGGAAAGAAAGTATGGGCTGTATATGACGCAGTGTTAAGCTGTATTGGTAGTGAACATATCGCAAGATGTTGATATCAGCTCTTTATGTGGCCTCAGGTCCTCTTGGCAGAATTTGTCAGCCTCTGTAATGAGCACAGAGATACACAAAAATAATCCAACTTGTTAGAAAATGAGACACTAAAGAAATTTTCTACCTTGTCAGAGCATTCAAGACAGTGTGCATCCTGAAATGAAAAAGAAAAGTTATATCACCATGTCCTTCCTAAATTTTTGCCTTTAACAGTCTGATAGTAATTAACACTATAGATACTTGAACACACATATTTTGTTTTGTTTCTGCTGCATGGCACTTTGCTTTCTTTCTTTAAGTTATAATACTGACTTCTACAATGATGGTTATTATAAAAAATTTTGTTTTTATTAAATAGAACTTTAGTATATATTTCTGTTGAGGCTCAAGTCCTCATGTTTGTAAAGACATGTATATTTACACTAATGAGCTGATCTTTTTTATTAAAATTTGGAAATAAGGTGCTACACTTATTATCAACAGGTTAACAAATCAATTATTAAAAGGATTAATAACAGAGGAAAAATTAATATACATGCTTTGCCAGTGAAATGTATTTGGTAATTCAAAATTCCAATGCTTTTCACTTGACAGCCTCCTGTGATATTTTGGGTCCACAATAGTCAGCTTGCACTCGTAATCCAAGTTCATACCAGTTTTGAGACTTGTTATTGTCCACGTTTAGCAGAATATAATAATAGTACTATCAAGAGCTGCTCAGCTTCTTCACAAGTTTGTACATGCCCTCCCTTCAAGATAACCACAAGTGGGGGTGCTATAGACTCTTGGCAAGCCAGAAAGTCTTATCATGAACATCAAATATCTACTTGGGACAGTGGATTAGATATAGGAATTGGAACTAAGATGCACACTTAATAATAAAAGATTTCTAGTGTTATCTTTCCTGTAAGCTGTGAAAAGACAACCAAAATCATTATTACTATGGCTGAAAGAGTATTAGTCTTAAAACAGGGCTAGCTAAAGTGTAGTCAAAGTATATTTAACATGAACTACAATCCCAAAATTTACTTCATTTCCAGAAAAGAAGGAGTTAAAAGTGAGAGGTATCCTTTAGATACTTTACCTGTCAGTATTTTTAGATAAGATCATAAAGACCTTAAAGTGTTGATATTGTTTCCAAAGCGACCCCCCCCCCCCCCAACTTCACATTTGTAGGCTTCTACTCTCCCAGGAAAGAGGAAAAGAAAATTTCCAGTGACCCAGCTCCTCCGTGATTTACATACAGAAAGGATATAAATGAATGGAGTGGGGGATGGGTCACTGAGAAGCAATGTGTTGCCTTTTCAACTGCAGAAAATAAGATTACTTATGCAGAACCTTTTTATCCTCAGTAAATGATTAACCCTTCCACCATTCAGCAATTCAGTTTCTACAACAAATAAATCGATTTCCGGGTTACCTTCTCTTCTTATTTCTAAAACAGACAGATGCATAATTTGTAAGCTTCAGCAAGACTGAACTGGAATCCAGAGCTAAAGACTCTCATATCTGACTGTACTCTCTACACAGCGTCTGGGTCACTCAGAGAATCTCTAAAGATGAGGACCCAGAATCTTTCCAAACAAAATATATTTAGCAGGGAGGTGATGTTCATTCCGTGGTATAAACAAACAAACAAACAAGTCAAGTCGGTTACAGTGTTATCAGCTTCTCAGTCAAACAGGCAAGTTCCCCAGTGGCAGTAGATTTCAGAGAGAAAGGAGAAAAGAGGAGAGAGGAAAAGAAGCAGAGAAAGAAAGGTTAAGGAATAGGTTTAGGAAGAGAACGGGAGGGGGGGGGTGGTCACAGAAAGGGAACGGGAGAAGAGATCAGGCTAATCTTACCCAATCGATCCAGTGATCAGGTGATCGTTTATGCGGTATCAGGACACGAAAATGGCTCGACAATGCAATCCACAACAAAGCTATTTGTTTCTCTAGTTTAGCTCGATAACTGCTGGAATCAAATGCAAGGCAGACATGGCACAAGCGGCCACTCGTGCACCCCTCCTAACCCACCCCCAAGGGACCAGGGACAGTTCTCGGACTGCCCTAAAATCTAGCTTCTTGGAGTATGGTCCTGGCTCAGGGGCTCAGGACTGAAAGCAATTGCCTTACACGCAGGCAGCATGATTTAACAAGGAAGTGGGACTTAGGAGGGCTGCCGCCGCCGAGGTATCCCATCACCCACTTCTGGGTCCTCTTGCTAACCCTCCAAAAAGCATAGCGCCCTCGAAAACTCTTGAGGTACGACCTTCAACCATTCACCTCCCAGCCCTTGTCTATGCAAAAATCGCCGAGGATTAGATCAACGCAACGGGACCGGTCCAGCTGCTTTATTTGGGGTTTGTGTTATGTCAGGTTTTCTTCCTATGCCTGGATCAGTTCCTGCAAGGGAAAGGGTTCCAGGGACGTGCTAGTGAAATGCACTGATGGAATACTATTAATCCTAATGATAACGTTCTCAGCACAGGTAAACTCTGAAAAGAACTGTGAGGGGGAAGATCCTGCAGGATTTCCAAAGCGATGCTCTCCTGAATTCTCATTGGATCATCCCCAGCAGCCTAAATCAGTGCTGCTGCTCTCTGGGGATGACTACAGCCTAGCTCACTAGTTGTCTACTCCCTGTTTCCAACACATCCTTTTACTTCTCTTTGCAGATCTGTTTGTCTTATTCATCCTGTTCTCTTGGGTTACTCAGCTTCTGTCTTTCCACACTGTGTGGGGACATGCAGTTCTGTAGATTTGTTCCCCAGAGGATCATCATAGGAAAGGTTGCCACTATTACCCATCCTCAGTAAAAGGGGAAAAAAAAAAAAAAAAAAAGACTGCTTTAACATTTTTGCATCCTTTACTTTTGGGTTCTTGGACCCTCCAGTAAGTGGCTAAGTGGCTTTCACTTGATTAGATGCCACCAGGAACTATTGAATATTTCCAACTCCTACTGTCCTGCAGCTCACAAATCTACACTGCTTTGGAAGATCATGGAATATCTCCTTGAATCGTGGATGTATTTCTCTCACAGTCATCTTGCTTCATTAAATTTTCTCTGGTAAGTATTTCTTTACATATGATAAGTAATTTACTACTTGTGTTAATTTTTACTTTTTAAAAATAAGCACCACTTTTTTCTTCAATCTCTGTGTGTGTCTCTTTCTGTCTCTCTGTTTCTCTGTGTTTCTCTCTCTCTCTCTCTCTCTCTCTCTCTCTCTCTCTCTGTGTGTGTGTGTGTGTGTGTATGTGTGTGTGTGTGTTTGTGTGTGCCTGTCTTTGTACAGTTACCTATTGCAAATACCTATGTGTGTGACCATTAATACATGCTGGAACTAGTAAGATGTAGCCTGTGAAATAACTTGTCCCAATACTTCCTTTTTTTAAAAAAAAGGAAAGAAATCCTGAACTATATTATAAGTTTCTGTTAGGCAATGTCGATATCAGCTCCCCAGAATGTAGCCCTCTTGGAACACAGCACTGTACCATTTGATGGGGTAATTTTTTTTCTATTAGTCCATGAAAGTGCCTGAAGGAGAGCTGACTATTTCTGAAGGAGAGCTGGCTATTTATGGGTTTGAGAAAGTTCACTAGTCTCTCTGATCTTAGAAGGTGGTCCAGGTCAGCATGTGTTGTTCATTTCATCCTAAACAACTGAATGGTTGAGGGAGGATTGGTTAAGTGTATCTATTGATTTAGTAGGATCCTAAATGCTAACATGTCACTATACGGCAAGGGAAGGAGTCCAAGTTTTGAGGGCATCATTCTTTACACAATATCCAAAATGCACCTGGGCAGATTATTTTGGTCATCGTGGTTCCTTTCTGTGCAGCATTTTGAAATGCATTTAGGTTTTGTGAATTATACTGGGGACAGTTAATTGGGCAGGGAGGTCTCCCTTCAGATGAAGAGAGCTATCAGAAGCCACCGATTATCTGGGTTCTAATACATTGAAATTCAGGGAAGGACTTTACATGAAAAATGTAATTGCCTCACTCTTCACACTTGCCCACCCCTGCCCTCAGTTTTTAATAAGTATGTTAATATAGTCCCTGTGTTGTACTTTTATGAACATTTCTATGGGCTTTAACTGATGATCCTGCTCATTCCACCGAGTTGCTTTGCGGAGCACTTAATGTTGGTTTTCACTTCACATTTGATCAAGAGTTTGGCAATTATCAATCAGAAACATGCACACGTCCATAATCGGGAAAGCACAAATTTTTGCCCAATCTCCCTTTATTGGGGTGGATGGAGGTGAAGATCTATTGTTCAAGTCTCTCCTTCCTAAGTTATTTTGATTTTTTTTTAGGGGGGGGGGTGTTCCTTTTTAATTTCTGGGAAAGAACTGTTCCAGTCATTGATGGCTGACGCGACAATCTAGGCAATGATTTCTTCCTTTTTAATTCAAAAGCCTTTAAAGCTTCCAGACATAAAAGTACTCCAGCTGCAGCATCGCACTATTCCCCCTCCCCCTCCTCAGATTCCAGGGCTTTCCCCCTTGCTTCCCACCGAGTGGAAGAGGAATTGGGGCTCACACAGTGATCCGCACCCCTTGGCGTCCCTCACCCAGCGCTAGTCTACCTGCTGTCTTTGCCAGTTCGATCCGTCCTGCCTGACAAGCCAGGGCCATTAGCGTCCGTGACTTCATTTGAAGAAAAGAGGCTTTGGTGTAATTCGCCAATTCAAATACCCTCTCTGGAGGACTACTGCTGTTGCGCAAGGGTGGAGGGAGAGAGAGAGAGAGAAAGGAGAAAACTTTCAGTGCAGTCAGACCTTTTTTCTGCTTAATCAGTGTGACACAGTGAGGCACAGACGTTCGCTGTCTAGGTAAGTGCGTTTTGCTGTGTTAGAACCCGGAGCTCAGCCTTCTGTGAGGGAAACTGACAGGAGAGACAGGCTCTGGCAGCCAAGAATGCTTTAACCAGAGGGCTAGCAACAGGCGAGTGTGTCTGGAGATTTCGCGGCGGCCCTAGGCTGCATCTAAGCCTCTTGGGTTCTGGGGACGTGGAGGGCAAAGCGCTTAGTAGCCTGGCTGGTCCAAGGCTCAATGCTGGTGCGGGAGCGCGAGGGTGGGGATGGAGTCCCCGACCCGCTGGCGCAGGCTACGCTCTCAGCCCTGCGGCTCGCGGTGGACATTTGCAGCCCAGGAGAGTGAGGTTCACAAGGGCTTTTCAATCTTCCACAACGTCGAACGTTCAGACTTCCTGGGCTCTCAGACCTCTTCTGTGGGGAAGAAAGACTTGCTTTTTCTGTAAATCTCTTAACACTGTTCTGTGTTGCAATTTCTTTATTATTTTCATGAGCTGAATCTAAGCACAGCGCGCGATGCTTCCCAGGATCCTTGTTTTTAAAAGCACCGATCGTTGTTGTTATCTGCCTGTTTAGTAGAGCTTAGGATAGCTGAAGGACTTTTTTTAGATCAGTGTTTAAGTACTGCTAATCATCACTCATGCCTTTCTTTCCTTCACTAACTCACAGAATCCGGAGGGCGGCGGGTTGAAGTGAGTTGGGTTTCAACTTGGAGCCAGGGCTTGGAATGCTATGTTATCCGCAGTCTGAGGCTCAGGAGCTACAAGCTTACGTTAAAGCCACTGTAAAGTTCTCTTTTTATTTTCCTAACCCCTTTTCCCCGGAGGTGGGGTTGAGAGAAGAAGACCCATTTCTGGGCTCTCTGCTCTGGCTATGACCACCAGGGAGGGGGTGGCGCTTCAGGGCTGCGGGTTTCTGCAGCGTCTGTGGCCAAACAGAAGAGAGTTGAAGTCTTTGATGGCTGTTCTCCTAGTCCCTAAGAGTTGAAGCTGAAAGCCTTGTACTTTCCTTTAGGTCCAGAACGTGATCAGTTCTCCAGCAGAGCAGGGACCTCCTTGTAAAGAGAGCCTTGGTGTGGAGATTCAGGGTAGGTTCTACTTGAGGGGGGAGGGGGGGAGGGAGGGAAGCACTTTCTCTGCTGTGTGAGCTGTCAAACAGCTGTTGGAAAAGAGGAGGAGGTGACCTGGGTTACTGATTAACCCTAGCATCCCTTGCAAAGGATAGCCAGACAAATGTATGTAAGCAAGGAAGAAAACCCCAAGCTGTAAAGCTGTCACAACAGTGTGGAGACAGATGATTCAAAATCTGGTGACTTTTTCTTTTGGTTTGTTTGTCATCATGCAGTTAACCAGGTAAGAACTGAATATCTATGTGATATCAGCAACCTTCTAGTCTGTGTTTGACCTATCTTGTGGTGATACTTCCATTCCGACCTACAGAAGACATGCATTTTTAGATGGTTCTAAAATCCATAACTTCTTAATATTCGCATTCATGAGTGTGCTTAATATCATTTATAGATTCAAATGTGCATTCATTTAAATGTGGATTTTATTTAAATGTTGAATAATGGTAGAAAAAAATCATAAAATGGACCTGGGGAAGAGGCAGTGATTGAGAAGGTAGAGAGTTAGAGGAAGGGGTGGGTAGTCCTAATGAAATACGGAAGTGGCACTTGCAGAAATACCTTATACCATGCCTTTTGCTGAGGTCACAAACCTTCCTATACAGAGGGCAACAGGAGAGAGAACTATGGAGCACTTCTTAAACTAAAAAAGTAATTTTGACTCCTTGAGAGAATGTTTTTGTGGACATCCTTATACTGTCTTTTCAATCTTGAAAACAAAAATGCTCAGGTATTAAAAATACTTGGGTTTGGTATTAAACTGACTTGTAAAATTGGAGGAGGAAGAGGAGATTACTCAAAGGCAGGCTTTTAAATGAAACACAGGTGCAGATATGTTTAAGTCTAAGAAAAACAACTGAAAAACTGAAAAAAAAATGGGAGAGGGAGAAAATTATGGAGACACGCTCAAAATAAACTTCTTTTATTTTTATTCAAAGTTTTATAGATATGTAGGTTGAGCAATCAACAGATTTCTTTCATTATTAGATTTAACTCAATTAGAATAATATATCTGCATGGTCCAAAGATTTTTTATTATTACTGTCTTTATTTTGTTATATTCTGGTTATAATTGAAAAAGCTGAGAATTTACAGATAGTGAAGCACAAAACTCAACAAATTAATAAGACACCATCATAAAAGCATGCCAGTTGCTAATAGCATTTTGTCTAGGAAATTATCTTTACAATATCTGTGGAAATAATTTTAGTGCTTACATTTATTGACGTGGACCTCTGAATCAATATTTTTTTTTTCTGCTTGTAAGGCTCACTGATAAAATATTGAATAAATAAGAATATTTGCTACTTTTGGTTGGAAAACTGCAAAGTTATAGTACTTTTCTTAGTTTGAAGCAAATGGTAGTTTTTAACCCTACAAGAGAAAGTCATTAACACATTTCAATTTGCCAGGCAGGTCTTTTGCATTTTAATCTCTGGAATTTGTTGTAAAAAAACATGCTCATAATGTCTCTATGTGGATGTGTGCATCTGTATTCAATTTTGGATTGATGTAGAATATACTTATGTGAAATATTGTCTAAGTCATAGTATTGCAGTAAAATATATAGGATATCATTCAAGGATCAATTTCATTTACTTTTAACCAGATCAGATATTATTTCATCCTCTCATAGGCTATCTTGTTTTATGAAAGCCAACGTTATTGTGTAAATGTATGATTTATAAATTAATGACCTGTTGATTGTTTTCAACAAAATTATTGGTGTAGTACAGCTAAGTAAATCAAATCTAAGTTGAAAGAAGCATTTATATTAAAGCAAGGTGTTCAGACTCATATAAAAATGCACATACTATTCTTACAATTAACTGAGTTACTTGATTGGTGTATTATTAAATGCAGTACAAGTGCTTCCCCAAATACTTCTTCATAGGGGTGTTCTACAAGAGCGAGAAGAAACATAGTTGGGGACTCTATAACTTTTATTTCTTACTGTTAAAAATTATGTTCCTGTGATTTTTCAAATGAGAAGATACTGGTTAGAGCAAGATTCAAACATTTTTATTAATATTACAAATTGACTTTAATATCAAAATACTTCCACCATAAATGAGACTATGATAACAATATGTGACAAGATTAACATATACCTATTTTTTTTTTTATATAAAAGAAAAGCCCATGTGTGTTTGTAATTACATTCAGGATTTGGGATCAGTAATATAGTTTTCGAAGACTCCACGATCATGCTTCCCCTCTGAAGATGAAGTTCTCAGGGAAGCTTGATTGTTGGTAGACTGTCTTCTGCATCTCCACTTCAGATCTACCTCATTTATAGACTTGCCCTAATAAAACTTGTTCCCAACAGTTTTAATTTAGTTTTCTCATTTCTCTCATGAATAACAGAAAGGAGAGAATAATTTCTAAAAACATGCCAAGATAAAATTGAAAGAAGTTAAAGGCAAACCTTGTTGCAAAAATACCATAATTCATCCAATCAAAAGATTCTCATATCTTTGGGTTTCCTAGTCTCATGATAATGTTATAACTTCTTAAGAACAAATGTTGACTCAACTATTTGAATGTGATTATGAAATATTCTTTGTCTAGGGTGTAATAGTGCCATCTGTGTTCTATATTTATTCTATTTTTAAAAAGTAAAATAACACACTTGTTGAGGCACCAGGGCTATTGTTTTACTGACAGTATATTTACCTTGTATTTTATAATTGTAAGAAAGTACAGACACTTTTAGAAAATGAGCCTTTACATGGCTGCCTTCTTGCTGACAATTAATGAAAGAAAATGTTGATTATTATTGGATTTATATTTATCAATTTGATAATCTCCATCCTCAAATGAAATAAAAAGTATTACCATATAATAATATTAAAGTAGAAAAATAAATATTGTAATTTATAGTATCTTTTATATATTCACCATTTAATAAAATAAAGAAAAATGACATCTTAATAGTGTATTAATTTAGTAACTACTTTGTGACTTTCTTTTAGACACTTTGGAGTATTATTCTGGAAAGTATTTCAATATATCATTATGTATATTATATCATTTTATGGCTTCTACATTTAAATTTCTAAATTTCCATTGAGGGCAAAAGAGAGAAACACTCCTTTCTGTTTTAATATCATTGTTTTTTAGTGGCTGATTTTAATTGTTTAAAAATAATAAAAAAACATAACAATGTTTATTCTGTCTTATAAGAAAAAAATTGAGTCTCTGAAGTTAAAATTGAATCTGAGTACTAATGAGCTTTCCATTCAATCAATACTTGAAAGATTTAGCTAGAACTAGTTCATGGCTTTCTTAATGGTATCAAATGGCAAACATAACCCCTCACAATGCTCTTCAAATATAATTGACAATTATGTTTTAAGGCTCTCATATCCTTTTCAAAAATATTTAATGAGCCATTAAGAACATTTGTATTCAATTTCTCAGAAATATTCTATTCCATTGAAAGGTTTTCACAGATAATTATTTTATGTTTATAATAAATAGTGCAAAGAGTTTTCAAGTGATTACTAATTTATCTTCAAATAACAAAATTTTTATTCTTTAATAAGTGACACAAGCCCAATTGTAATGATCCAGCAACAAATTTATTTTCTTCAAAGACGGATGTACATAATTAAAACATTTTGATGGATGGGTTGCATTTCTACATATTTAGGGATGGTATCAGTGTGTTGTTTAGAGGTTTATCTTCAATTAAGGAAAAATAAATTGAGATGTAGTAAGTGATATATAATCTACATACTTGAGAATACATCTATTCAAAATTAATTTTTTTATTTTAATTTATTATTTTTAAATGCTTATTATACCTACAGTTTAAAATATACTTATCTTTAGTCTGACCTATTTTACAAATTATTTTAAGTATTGTTTTAATGTATAAACCCTAATTTACCCAGATGCCTTAAGAGCACCCAAATTATTACAAATTTTCCTTAATAGCCAATAAAGGAACTATCATATTATAGTTCCAGCAAATTAAATCTATAAAATACACATTTATTGATTGGATTAATAAATATATGAACATTACATTCAAATGCATTATAGCACTATGCTATGTAAGAATTATTCTCTCATAATGGTGTGTTTCATTTAAATTCCATTATAGATTTACTGTGAGGAAATGCTTACAGATAGACTTATTCTTCTTGAATTCTATATCAGCCAACCTCATCAGGATTGAGCTAGTTTTTATTAACTTTTCTGGACTCTTGCATCTTGTTAATTTTTAAATCTATCTATAGAATATTACACTATTAAAAAACAATCTAGCCTTGGAAAGAACAGAACTGAGTAAGCATGGACTTTATATTGCTCAATTTCAAGTAGTGGACAGTACATCACATAATTTTTTTATAGATTCACTTTTATATTCAAACACAATTTTTATTTAAAATAGTTTAAATGAAATTTACAAACATCAGCTAGTTTGGCAAAAATGTTATATTAAAGAAGAATGTATTTGAACATTATAGATTTATTTAGATGTCATATTAAACAAATCATGTTTTTTAATTTTTGTTGTTGGAGCTGTTTTTTGTTTGTTCATTTGTTTTGTTACCTAAAATCCCCTACTTCAGAAGCCAAAGCTAGGGGATTGTTCTGACCTCAAATCTAGCTAGTCTAGATACACAGTTTTACCTCAGTCTCAGATATGGAGGGAGAACTCATCTATGAAACAAAACTAAATAAAGCAAAATAAATCAGGTTTATTTTAGTTGTTTATTATTGTGTAAAATTTGATATATGTACACTTTGAATGCAGGAAGCTTTGTGGATGCTATGAGATATGCTAATTGGCACACGGCCTTCTATCAGTTAATGTAAATGTATAACACAACTAATGCATTTAGGAAGAGTTTGGGTTAGGTGATGAACTCAAGTGTCTGTTGTGTCTTTAATGAGTAAAAATCCACATGGTTCTAAACCAGCCAGCCTGGGAACACGCTCGGAGGGACCCATGGCTCCAGCGGTATATGCAGTGGAGGATGGCCTTGTCATGCATTGGTGGGAGAGGAGGTCCTTGGTCCTGTGAAGGCAGGGTGGGGAAGGGGGGGGGAGTGGGTCAATGGGTGCGTGTACATTCTAATAGAAGTAACAGGAGGGGGACCAGGATAAGGGGTTTCTAGGGGGGATAGGGAAAGAGAATAACATCTGAAATGTAAATAAATAAAACATCCATTAAAAAATTCTCATGGTAAAAACATAAGCTCTGAAATATAAATTTTGTACGTGTATACGGGGAAAGGAAAAAAACAAAAAAGAAACAAAAACAAAAACAAAAAAAATTTTTTAAAGTAGGAAAATCTTCTTAAACAGTTGCAACAGTCACTTCAATTTTATAAGAAAAGCTATGAAAAGCTGAATATGCAATCCTAAACATGTGTGCAAAATGATACCTTGAGGTCATTAATGTGTGGCTTTCTCAACATATATTTTTGATGCCAACAAGCATCTTAATATGTAGACAAATTTGAGTTTTCTCATTTCATTAAAATTGAATGGTTCTAACTTACAATAATAGAATTTCTTATTCTCTATCCCAACAGTTGTTAATATACAAAGGTATAATTACAATGCATTTCAAGAGTGTTGTAAGTAGTGTTTGTAATTATCTTATAGAATAATAAAGATAAGTTTTCCCCAAATCATGTAGTGTTTAATATAAATGAAAATCAGTTCACTGTGGCAATAATAGCTAAGAGCAGATTGGTGTCTATTACTGCTAATATTGAACAAAATGGAAGTTTTCAAATAATGCCTTAAGTTGTTTTTCAACATCTGGACCCAAAGAAATGGCTCAACATTTAAGAACATTTGCTATTCTTGAAGAGAAACTTGATTAAATTTACAGCACGCAACAGTGGCTCACAAGTATCTGTAACTACAGTTTAATGAGATCTGGTGCCTTCTTCTGGCCTCTGTTACATGTAAACAAAACATTAATACAAGTAAAATCGGCATCAAAAACTGATAACACAAATCCCTGAATAAAAAATTGTGATGGAATTTGTTTTGCAGACTCAAAGAATGCATTCATTTCAAGGGATCAGCCCACCATTCAAATTCAGTCAAAGATTAAATCTATCTGACTTGTTTAAAAATGTGAAAAAATATAAATGATAAAGAGCAGAAATTTAAAATACATAGTGAATCCGGGCAGTGGTGGCACACACCTTTAATCCCAGCACTTGGGAGGCAGAGGCAGGTGGATTTCTGAGTTCGAGGCCAGCCTGATCGACAGAGTTCCAGGATAGCCAGGGCTATACAGAGAAACCCTGTCTCAAAAAAATAAATAAATAAATAAATAAATAAATAAATAAATAAAATAAAATAAACAAACAAAAAAACATAGTGAAGAAAAATTCCTAGTGTATTGTTTGAAGGATATAATTTTTAGAATTAATATTAAGCAGTTTTTTTATTAAAGTAACTTTTATTCGTATCTGTGAGTTAATACATTGCTGGTCCTATGCATTAACAGTTCTCTCTCCTCCTCTTTCCATTATAACAATCCATTTCCATAACTTTACCACAGGGAATAGACTATCATTGTTTTAAATGTAAAACAATCTTTTTTGAATAATATACACACAGTACTATATTTGAATAGTAACCATATGGAAAACAAATTTGATCATATTTTGTAATGGCTGTAAATTCCAGTATGGTGGATTTTTTTGCATCTTTTTTTAACCAACCATAACCCTCATAAGATTTAACATGTCATTGTTGTGTTCATTTGAAAGATATAAAATTTCCTGTGTGTGAGCACAGGCTGGCATAAGAGCCAAAGACCACTACTGCCTTTATTGCATTTAAACCCATCCAGACGATAGCTAACTGAAGAATCAATTCTGATTTCAAGGAAGAGGCAGCTGCTCCCAAGAACTGTTTTGATGACCTATTAAAATACTTGTTTATCTTTAATGATCCCTAGTGCATAACGCAAACAGAAATTTAATCTACCCATCCACCTCCTACATGGCTATTTCATCACAAAATTGGCCAAAATTGGCTATACATTGCTGTCTTTTAGACATGTCTGAGATAAACAAAGCTATTTTCTATCTATTGATAAATTTGATCATTAAAATGTAGATATTACTAAGTTAGGACTCAGGTATGAGTAGTAAATACCTTTTCCTGTGACTATCATTATGAAATAATTTCTGTTATGTTCTATTAATTTGATTTCCAAATTACTGCTCATTGCATAACAACATAACAGGAATATCTAGTGGTCACTCTTCTCTAATCATCAGACAAGATTATGCACACATTATTTTTTGTTTTCTGAATTTTCTTCAAATTTGATGGTTATTGAAATATGAAAGCTATCAAACATATATGTATACATATGTTATACTAATGAAAAATTACATTGATTCTCTATCAAAATTTAGTGCATAATCATTTGAACCTAATAATATTTAAACTATTACAGACCTTAAATTAATATTTTGCAGCGAGTTGTTCTTGACAATGTCAAATTTTCTTAAATTTTTATTTTGAGGAACAGTATACAAGCAGATGCTTTCTGTTAGAAAAAACAAAGAACTTAGTTTCAGCTCAGTATTTACTAACATCAGGTGATGTGAGATTACTTTATTAGCTAGTATGTCTGTCAACCAGGTCAGATATGTTAAGGTTAGTGAAGAAACATCATTCTATTAGAAATATATGCATTTCTGGCTTTGTTTATTAGGTGTTCAGAAGGTACTAGAGAGCACTGGGTACATTTAAATATGTAATTCCTAATTAGTTTGCTTAGTGAAGATAGCCTCTGCTATGTTTTTATTTTTGATTCTTAACAAAAGCTGTGTATTTAAAAGGTGATAATTTTGAACATGAAGCCTTAGAAAAACAACAGAAACACGGCTGATCTCAGAACTGGTAAGGCAGAGACCTAAAACTCTTTGTTATCTGAAGTATTCTCTGTACTCATTAAGCCATTAAGAGAAATGTGATGCTTGCTCATACATTCATTGTCATGAATATCTAATCTTGATATTGTAAATATATATCTCTTTAAAGAAGATGAATTTTTAATGCTTCAGCATAGAAAAAGGTCGATTCAAAATATATTTTTATCATGTATATTAAAGGCAACAAATTAAATAGACAAAGAAATCAGGAAACTTGAGAAAAAAGTGTTAGAATTCTAACCTTACATGATCTCATTCAATTTTTGTCAAAACATTCTATATTACCTGAATCAAGAATATTTTAATTTAATAGCTCATTTAGCTTTAATAATTAAGATAAATAAAAAAACTCAGATTGACACCACAAGTACTGTATTCATAAACTTTATTTTTTATTATAGTTAAGTATTTGTATGTGACATTCTATAAGGCCCTTCACCCTGTGGGACCCTGTTGTTGATACTATAGGTATAGCTGGGGGAGGGGAGGAGTCGCAGATCCTTGTTTCATGCTGTGTAATATATCTTGGAATTACCCTGTGGGTGGAGTTGCATCTGTAAATAGGAGAAAGAAGACATATTTGGGAGCTACCAAAAAAATTGTGAGCACTAGATACTTAAATTTTTTTTATACTTGGATAATGATTAACTGAAATTTTATCTGATAATAATTATCATTAATTTTAAAGAATTTTCTATGATGTGAATATTCATGAACTGATTAGCATTTTTAAAAGCTGGATCTTCCTTCAATGTTAAATAAACTTAGTATTTTTTATGTGTGTAGCCAAAAATCACATTATTATTTACTTTTTTTTTTCTTTCTACAAAATAGCTTCTAAGTATGCAGTGACATTTCTTTGCAGATTTGGTAAACTCTGAGGTATTCTTGGTCTTTCCCAATACAAAAATATTGTCTATCCAGTAACCCAATTCTAAAGTTTTCTGGCTTCGTTTCAGTGTGGTTAATCAGATTATTTCTAGTATGATTTTAGTTTTAAAAAGTATTATTTCTTTTGCTGAACAATTTATAGTGACCATTTTGCAAATTGTTTTATAATAACACAATTTTTAAAGCATTTCAGAGTCAATCTTTACTAAAAGAAAATTGAGGATGCTATTCATGAAATGAAGAGAAAAATGATAATTATCTTTGAGTTTTATTTTGATAAAATTATAAAGATATGAATTATAAGATATAAGACTCTCCAAGAAACAATGAATGGTAAAGCCACCTTGAATCTTAATGTCTGCAATTAATTAATTAATTAATTAATTAATGTCCACTCTGTTCCTAAATGTATGTTCTTTTAACCTTTATCTTAAATTGTCTTCTGTTTCACTGTTCTGAGACTAGACTATATTAATTGTAATATATTACCAGTTGCTTTTAAAGTTCTTCATGACTCTTGTTAAAAATGGTAAGGTATTTTGCAAGGACTATTTTAATGGGATTTTATAGTAAGAAAGTAATGTTTGATTCAGTTCTTAGCAGAAGATTTTAGTAGATGAGTCAGCGGATGATAAAGGAACAGACAGAAGATCAGATGAAAGAAGATGCTTGCTTAAAACATTTCTCAACATTTTTTCCAAAGTGATGAGAAATCACCTGGAAATTTCAAGACAAGGAACCCAGACAGATAAATAGGGTGTTCCTCTGTGGAAAGTTTAGATTCTACGAAAGTGTATGTAGCACACAATGCTTGCAGAAATGAAAGCATCAAACACCAAGTAAGGACCTATAAAAATACAATTCAGAGAAGCCAGAAGGGAGTCAGATCCAGAAGAATATCTTCATCACAGTTTTATCATATTTCCTCAGTTTTTTTATTTTATTTATTTTTATTTATTTATTTATTTATTTATTTATTTTTGAGACAGGGGTTTCTCTGTGTAGCCTTGGCTGTCCTGGAACTCACTCTGTAGACCAGGCTGGCCTCGAACTCAGAAATCCACCTGCCTCTATTTCCCAAGTGCTGGGATTAAAGGCGTGTGCCACCACTGCCCGGCTTCCTCAGTTTTTTAAAGTCATTTTATTTTATATGCATGACTGTTTTCTTTGCATAGATATATATGTACACTTCATGCATATCTGGAGCTCATGGAGGTCTGAAGAGGGCCGCAGATCCCCTTGAACCCAAGATTTGAGGGGTGAGGGTCACCATGTGTATCCTGAGAACAAATCCCAGATTCTCTTGCAAGAGTAATAAATTTTTGTAATGTCTAGACTCCTCAAATATTCTTTTAAAACTAGAATTGAGTTCAACTGAAACAAAATTAATTTCCCAACATCTATTCTAAACAGATTTCATGTGACTGTTGTTCTGTGACTCCTTATGATTCCCACTATGTATTTTGCAATATTTGCAATTTGCTCACCCATCCTGCAAACACCCATGTTTTAAGCTATCTGGTAACCCAAATGGCTCTCACACTTGGTGCTAGTAAGAACCGTTTTCTCATTCACTGGACACTGTTAAGGAATGAAACTCACCTTCTCTTCATTTTTCCTAATCAGTTCTACCATTAGGCAGCAGCATTTAATGCCCTCTTTATTGGTAGGACAAGATTGTATTGACAGGATCAAGCAGGAGATTACTTCCCTCTGCAGTATGTACTTCCCACAGGAATACTCACCCTCATTAAGATGGAAAGCACTTAGAGCTGTAATTCAGAGGCACTGTGCTACCTTCTGAGTTAAAATAAATAAGGAGAAATAGCCCTCTGGAATCGAGGCTTAACAGAAGTAAATATATAAAAAGATTCCCTTACATGGGGGAGCTTTAACCTATATGATGTGAATGATGTGAGAAAATTCATATTACAAAGTGAATGGGAGAGACACCAATTAAGGACCTATAAAAAATACAATTCAGAGAAACTAGACTGGAGTCAGATCTAGAAGAATATCTTTGTCATAGAATTTAAAAATGAATAATTATGTAGTACTTGTAGATAAATAGAGTGGGGATCTCTAGTATCAGAAAACATAGTGAACTAGCCTATAAAGCTAGATGGGAAGAGTTAAACTCAACATATCTGCAAAAAATTTACTATGTACAAAATAGCATGTAGTGTTAGGAGCCACAGAATGTGCTAAGCAAAGGCTGAAAAGAAGACTCTGTATTCTGAAGAGATGAACAAAACTATGAAGAGACTATCACCAGAATATTGAAAATGTTTAGAAATTCCTGAAGAATCAATCTAATATATCCTTAATCTATCAATCTGATATATTCTTATTTTTAATACTTAAGGATTATGATAAATTAATTTGTTAAAGGAAGTTATCTTTATTATTACAAAATAATTTTAATTTCAATGTTTCTATGACTGATAGTTTTATTTAGTCCACGAAGCTAGTCTAGTTAATTTTATGGCATTTGAGATATCTTTCTCTTTGTGATTTATAGCTGTTTTGCTTTAAAAGTTTCACAAATACATTCTAATTTTTGAAAAAAGCTAACAATGCAAAATAAATTATTTTTATAGTACTCATTTATGTCAAGAATACAGGCATAGCTAGTGTTAGAATATTCCCACTTCTACATATTACTGTTTGATACTTCTGAGAAAATCACAGAGGTCAAGCAATCATTCTACATACCCACTAAAATGAAGGGAAGAAGGTAGTCATGTATGTGTGTAAAATGTCATATATGGGTAAAGATTGTAACATGTTCATAAATTCATTTTGTCAATAAAATGACAAAATCTAGTTTATTTCACCACTTTATAATTCATCACCTTTTAAAACTCCAATGCCCAGTATAAGTAAAATAGTTTTAGGATATTTTAAGTCCAAAATTGTACACTACCATGAGTATTTCACTAAAGCAATAAAGAATGTAACATCACAAGTCACTAGGACTCAAAAACAAGTGCCAACAGGCACACTTATGTAGAAACACCAACAAGCACATACACGGGAGAAACTTGCTGTTTTATGTTTATGTAGCCATGTTTTTCAAATTTAACATTTGTTCCAATGCTGACTCATTTATTAAAAACCTCATTTTTACAAAAAATACACCGAAATATACTAACATATACCATGTTGTATATTTTCTGAAGAGGAAAATAAGAGAATATTAGTGACAGGCTTGTCATATCAGAGGGTTCAGTAGTGGTTAATTTGGTTGACAAAACTGTTGTAAGGGTAAAACTATTTTGTCAGTCCTATTCATTTTCTCCAATCTTAATTATGGATGCCATTCCAAATTATCAATCCTCGTGAACTTTCTAAAAAAAAAAAAAAGGCATTATAAGCTTTCAAAATTCAGTCTCCATTTTATTATTATCAAAGCTAAGAGTAACAACACGGTGTAGTACATATTGAGAGTCTCACTTGAGACCTATTCTTGCTTCTTCTTGAAGAGGATCTGTTTGATAGTAACACATGTTTTTATCAATAGAAATTATAAAGAAAATGGCATAGCCAAAATATTTCTTGTGTTCTCCAGTCATGATAATATGCCTGATCTTGTTACCCCTTTTCAATGATGTGGTATGAAATATTTAATCACTTTTATACTTGTGTCAATGATTTTTAATACCAAGACTGTTTTGCTTGTAGCTGGAGTGATGTCTCTGCAGTTAAATGCCCTTGCGGATATAGCAGAAAAACCAGGTTCTGTTTTCAGAACAGAAATATTTCCGTAGTAGTATATGCCTCATCAGAGAAGCAGTATTCCTAGCCACAACAGTAGCCTATATCCATCTACAAATTATCACATTTTCACATTGTAGATAAACCATAATATTCATATTTATTATGGCTTTCTCAATTATGAGCTATACCACGTTGCAACTGAGTAATCACTGTTCAGAAAAATTGCTAAAAAATTAGAGCTAAATACATATGTGTTAATCGACTATTTATTTCTTATAAAGTTATATATTTAACACATATTTGTTTTAGAGCTGTATTTATTTAATATCCAGTAATTAAATTATACTCATGTATTATATAAATTATACTCAATTTACTTTAATTTTCAGAATATTATAGATAAATCTATTACTTGATTTTATATTTTAAATGTCTTCCATAAATTAATATATTTTATAAACATGAGTTTTAAAATAAATATAACATTTGAAGGGCTAACATATTTATTTTATAATTTGTGTCTTTTATGTTTACATTGCTAAGCATAGAAGCAAAGGCTGTGGAATAGTGTGGCACTTTCATGAGGCATGAGGTTTAAAAGCTGCTATACAGTCTTCTAGAAATATGTGATCTTTCCCTGGCCTTTTACTGTTTCTTAGAATTTCTGACTCTATATGTGACTTGGGCAGCAAGGTGTATGGGAGAGAGAGAATGAGTGATTGAAAAATGTGTTTATTATGCTGGTCTGTCAACTTGTCTTGGGTTTTCCAATGGTTGAAATTAAGTAGGAATGTTTGATGGAATTATTTTATGAAAATATATGTACATGAGCAGAAGTCAATATAAATAAAAATAATATATCTCTATGGAGAAATTATACAGTTTTTTGTTGTTTCCAAAATAATAATGGTTATTACTTTGCATCCATTATGTTAATGAAAAATGCATTGCAATGTCAAAGATGTCTTAGACATTGCCCACCAGTGTAAAGTCTGTTAATTCTGTAAAGTCTGTGATTTCTTTTGACTTTTTGTAGCTTTTGTTCTTTTATTTTGTTTTTCATAACATGATATTTTGATTTATGATTTTAGAATTAAACAAACAAACAAACAAACAAAACTCACAAGTTCAATTGGTGTTCCCTGTATGCTCACTGGAACATGATAAAATTCCTAGTCATCTTAAAGAAAACTGAGTCCTTCCCTACCTGCAGTTCTCTCAGAAACCATCATTTGCAAAGAACTACAATTTGGCATTCTTATCACAACTTTTAGGACTTCTCTTTGATGGCTTTCTGTACAGACTGTTTCTTTGGAGGTGGGAAGGGATCATAAAAGAAGCCTTCTATGTCCCTCTTTTTCATCTGTGAGTTTGCAATCATTGATAACAGTGCGAAAGTAGCTTCCTTGATGAGTAATCCTTAACATTGGGCTTTATATTCGTGCTTTCAGTCATCTTAGAAATTCAATGTTAGTATTATGAAAAATATTTTATAATATTTAAAATTTTGTGAATTTCATATACATTTTATATCCTTAATGTAGATAAACATAAGGTATTAAAATGGAATCAGAATCACAGAGAGCTAAGAAGGAGTTGTTAATATCTACTTTAATGTCTGTAATAATAATAATAATTATTATTAGACATTGTAGCACATGTCATTTTCATGTTTTATGCAGCATAGATTTTTAAAGATCATTGCTATTTTAAAAATAAATTTAGAATGAATAACAATCAATATAGAGTGTTATTATATAAAACGAAATTTGTAAGTATATTATATGTACATATTTTTAAAAAGTGAGAGTTTCAGTATTTACTTCCTTATGTTATAGAAAGGACAATTTAGCAATACTAAATATAAAAATACATATCATACTATAATTTTGTGGTTTTCTATTTAACTTTATGATTTGTTGTCTTTTTCTTCATTTTATTTTATTGTTCTCTTTTCCAAAAACAAACAAACAAACAAACAAATAAACAAAGAACTCTAGACAATTAAAGGTTCTGGAAAATATTTTGAATGGACAATTTTAGTTCCATTATTAGTCAGTTAATTTTATAGTTATGATGAGGTCAAGATCACTTTACAGATTTTTTTTTAATCTGAGGAAGAAATTTGATGAATTTGATTATTACCTTATTGCTTTTTTTTTTCATTATTGGATCCTGTGATAGTCCATCTGTAGTAGTACATTTATTCTCAGATAATATCTACAACTGTATCAGCAAAATACAGGGCAAAACAGCTCTATGTTGTACTTTAGAAAATACATCATAAAACCTTCTTTTATAGAAGGGTTGATGCAAGTCTATCATTCAGTCCAATAGCAAAAACCAGTGAGGTGTGCCCAGCTCACATGAGGAAACCAAGGCACAAAAGAAGCTTAAGAACGTATAAGGACATTGCCACAGCAATTATGAATTAAAGCAAGATCTTTTAACCAAACCTGGACTGCCCAAATGCTAGAATATTATTCTTGAGGAAGTTGAGCATGAATTGGTAGTGTTTTCAGTATATCATTTTTCTAAGTTATTAGTCATACAAATCATCTTTGTTTATATATTTTCAACAGATTGGTTACAAGTATATTTTGTTAATCAGAAAGCTCTGGAAGACATTGTGACTACAGATTTCTTTCAAATCAAAATCATTACCTTTTAAATTATATATTTAACACAGATTTAAAACAAATAGTGGCTTTAAATTTATGGTTTGAATTCATTTGTGAAATACAGATTCTTACTGGAAAATTTTAAAATCCAGTGCTTTATAAAATAGAGTAGAAATTCACGAATGCTTGTCATAGATGAAAGACATTTATTGATGCCAAGGCTATTACACCATATACAGAATGCAATGACTGCAGATTAATAGCAAAGTTATTTAGATATAATTCCCATATAAGTGAGACAATCTGTAAATAGAGTAATTTTACCTAAGACATTTGGAAGTTTTGAATTGACTAATTTGACAGTGATGCTTATAAATTAGCAGTGGCTGTAAAATAATTCACATATATTCCTACCTCTATCATATCATATAAGGCTTGGTTATGAACTGCTTTAAAAATACTGCCACATGATAATTTTCTATGTTGCTTACAAAAGAGTAGTTCTTAATCAGCAGAGTGGAGCTATTTAATGGGATTGGGAAAGTCAATATACTTTGTAAACACTTTCTGTCAGTTTGTAGAGTTCAAAATTGTGATCCAAGTCTTGTGGTTTCGTTATCATTATTAGATATTTTTAGTTACAAATTATTTCTAAATAGCTCTTTTATCAAAGTAGTTTAAGATTGAAATAAAATATTGGGAGATGCAGATAGAACAGTAAATTAAGGCTATTAAATTCTCATCTGAATGCAAAAGACATGCAAGCAATTATAAAGTAGTTTACAAAATTTTGAAGTTTGGTTATTTTATGAATGATTCTGCTGGCTAAATCCTTTACTCTAAAACTTTCTACTACTGATGATGTGAACTCTTTATAATATCATTTAAAAAAGTGAATGAGAAAGAAAGCTGAATTCAAGTATTTTTAGAACTTGTTGTGCATAATACAGAGAATACCATATTATCAGCCTGGCACAGAATTATTTGTAGAATTACACACTGATGGTATTTGCTTCGATTATATATCACTTACTTTATTCTTGGATGAGTATAATATAATATAATGTATTTAATGTCAAAGTTTGTGAGTATTATATATTGTTTAGTTTCTGTGTTCACAAGAACTGTATACATTTATGTTTGGATAAGACAAGGTATATACCTGGATATTTTTAACTCTCTGAAAAAGAATTAATTATAATTTTATCAGTGATAAAGTCAATGGTTTAAGTAAATATGAAAAATATATTTCTGGTCTAGTACTCTTCTTACTCTATCATAAACATTGACATAGCTGGATATTACCTATCTGTCTATATACACATGCTTGATTTGTACAGATATTTATGTATTACTGTGTTCTCTGAGTAATTATTTTATTCCACAGTTAGTTAGATTATATAGATGTTATCTGATTATTTAAAATGCATTTCTCAAAACAGCTAAAATAGATAGGTGTAATGGTACACACACTAAAGAGACAAGAGACGGACACAGATAGGTTGAAATGGAGGCTACCCTGTTCTACAAATTTTGTCTCAAAAATAAAACAAACAAAAAGCAGATACCCTGAAAAAATTATAAGAGCTGATTATGCTCAGTCAGCTGAATTGGGGTGAATCTCAAAACTAACCAACCAAGCAACAAAAAATAAACTAACGAGCAACTTAAGCCATGAGTGGTAGCATGCACATATGAAAATCCAACACTCCTTTGAAGAGGAGAAAGACCGAGAGGGAAAATCCAAAAACCCCTAGGCAAGTATTACCAGCATTTGTACAGAGTAGCCTGCCTTAAACAAAGCAGATGGCAAGAAGAACACACATCTGAGGTTGTGTGTATACAGTAAATATGTTCACATATTTGCTGTAGCCCATGTATATTTGTATTCAGACACATTAATGCCACATACACATACACACACTATATCTATCTATATCTAATATCTCTCTATCTCTCTATTTATGTTAGTATATATATATATTATATATATATACTATATATATAAATATATATATTTATATATATATACTATATAATATATATATATTATATAGTATATATATATAAGTATTTATATATATACTATATATATAAATATCACATAAGTATTAAAACTAAATTATAAAATACCAAATAAATCTATTGTCAAAATTTATTGTGCACTTATTTATTTGCTTCATTTAATGTAAATTTTATATAGTTTTATATAATAATATAATAAACAAATGCTATTACTTTGATTATGTAGAATTTTGCCAATAAGTTAGCAGAAAAATAAATATTTGTTCAAGTTCATTGCTGCTTAAGACATTTAATGAATAATCCACTGGATGGCATTGTTATGACATGGCCGGTAATTTACTTAATGATTTTACTTTCTATTGAAGTAGAAATTTAGATACAAATATACAGCTATGAAACAAAAGGTGATTTTGTTTTTCTTCTTCTTCAATTCTGCTATCATCTAATTTAAAAACAGTTTAATAGCCTATCTAAAATAAAAGTTTACCAGCTCAACACCTCATCTGATGCAGTCTCTTGCAGAGTAACTAATTACCTGTGTATTCTGTCTAGGTGTTGAGGGAAAACTGAGAGGATGAAGGCTCTAAGTCCCCAGTGGAAGCATGATATGGCGGCGCAGAGCTGGTGCTGAATTGTCCTCTCTGATGGCTCTATGGGAGTGGATAGTACTGAGTCTTCATTGCTGGGTTTTAGCGGTTGCTGCTGTCTCTGACCAGCATGCCACAAGCCCCTTCGACTGGCTCCTCTCTGATAAGGGACCCTTCCATCGCTCACAGGAGTATACAGATTTTGTGGACAGAAGCCGACAGGGATTTAGCACAAGATACAAGATATACAGGTATGAAGGGAAGGCAATTACAAATACCATACATGGAGGTTGTGTGTAAATAAGGGCTGTTCCAACGGAAAGTAACAGAAGGGCTATCATTGAGTAAACACCATAGTGATGTTTTCTTGGCATTTAAAAATTATTCTTGTAGGTGTAAAAAATTATTAGATAATAGGCAACTGGTTATGTAACTCAAATTTGAATATACAAACCAGTTTTCTTGCAAGCTATTTCTCATTACATAGCATGTGTTTTTCAAGTTAATTTTTAAAACTTTTATTAGTCTATGGCACATTTCCTTAGCCTAAATGGGAATAAAATCTTGTACTAGTCACTGAGAAGTTTTGTCAACTTAACCAAGTTTACAAGAAAGTAATTGTATATTCGTAAGCTTGAAGAAAAAGCGAAAGTATTAATATAAATGAGCATCAGATGGATATGATAGCAAACAACAAAAAAATGTCTAGGATATATGTTTGTTATCATTTGCCATTTTTTAAAAACGTGAAGTCTAAGTAAGTTGTATGAAAGAAGTCGTATATGAAAACAAGCAAAAGCTGCTTATTCCCACACAGCCCAGAGAGTTCATTGAACAGATGATTATTAGGTGTCACTTAAGTGTATTAAATCATATTTATATTTGCATGTTTATGCAAATTATTGCTTTGGATTGTTTCTTTTAGGAAGACTTTGCCAGTTGTTGGCATTTATGAAGAATAAATTTTAACTTGTCATTTTCCTGTCTGTGACTACTCAGATAATGTTCTATAAATATTTTATTTTATTTTATACAGTATGTGCACCAGAGGGCAGTGTGTTTCAGGTCTGTGCATAGTCTTTTATATAGAATAAAGAAAAATTTTATAAGCCTTATCTGCAGACCATATTTGCAGAATATGCAGAGCATATACAAATTAAACTTATTGTTGCACTTTCCCCCAAAAAATGCCTTAGTCCATACAAAGCAAGATCATGTCTAAAAAGCAAGAGAAAAAAAAAAAAGCGCCTTACTCTGAACCTTTAAAGACAGTTATATATATTAAGAATCTTCTAATGTCTGTGTCTAAATTTATCAGATACACAAAAATGTATGAGATTTCTAGTTGTGCATTTTTGTAAACATTGGCTGGTTTAAGATGTTCGCCTTACAAACACTATAAAGATATTGGACTTTAAGACTGTGAATGTCTAACATTTGAGCCATACAAGATTTTTGACAGACAGGCAGACTGACAAGAAAGCAGTGGTCTATGTTTACTGTGGTCTCTCTCTGGAGGTCTAAGATACCCTGTGTGCTTGCTTTGGTGGCTTGGTCTATTGGCCAATTATGTGTGAATAGCAGACTGTTTACATGTTTCTTCAGGTTTTGAGTTTCATCAAAATCATTACTTGGGTCACAACATTTAAAGTATGGAAGAAAAAAAAATCTGGAGAGTCTTTGCAAGGGTCATTACTGCTTGGTCTTTGGGAAATTTAAACTGATTTTCGTTTGTCTTCCTCGTGTTTTCGTTGTGACTTAAGTAACATGTTCAGACCTTAAAAATGAAGGTTTAAATTCCACCTTTTCAGAGTTGGGTTATAGCATTTCCAATGCTTTTGTGCTTCTCTAATGATGCAATTGTCATTAATAATTGCTTTAAAATGAAAAATACTGTCTCCTGGTTGGATATTTTCAGTGTTGGTGTGAAGAGGTACTTTGATTTGTCCACGCAGCACTTTTTATGTACAGCAGTTGTCATATAACACTCCACACAAAGTGAATGAAGAAGTTGACTTCAGTTTTGAAAGAGTAGATAATCAGAATTACATATTAAAATAATTTTATAAGGGTTGTCCTTATTTTTGTCCTTTACATTCCTTATAACTCAGTGTTAGATGCTGGGCAGTGGTGGCACATGACTTCATTCCAGGCCTCAGAAGTCAGAGACAGATCTTATACTTCAAGTCCAGTTGAGTCTAAAGAGCAAGCATCAGGATACACAGAGAAGCCATGTGTGGAAAAAAAAGTTATAGTGACTCTTTACATTTTTTGCTTATATTTGCCATAAATACTGATATGGAAATTATAGATATTAACAACACAGATGGAAAATTAATATATTCCACATTATCTACTTGGCATACCATTTTAAAGACCATATGATTTTCTAAAGTAATCAGCCATATCTACTATTGCTTATGACTGCCATAAAATCCTTCACGTGGCATATTATATTGCCAAATCTTCTGGAAAGCATTAGGTCTGAATTTAGTATATATTAAGCATGTTAACAAAATTAGGTCAAATTTCTTTTAGTAGTCTTTCTTCATTTCATCTCCTTTTCTGGAAGCATATCTTCTCTTTCACTTCAAGTACTAGAGCAAGATGAGATTATTAAATATCACTGGTTTCACACACCCCAAAACAATATGAAATTATTTTCTCCCATTTCAATAAGGTACAGGGTTTTTTGTTTTTGTTTTGTTCCTTTGTTTGTTTGTTTTGTAAAATAAAAAGACCTCAGTCTGTATTTTTTAAAATGAAGAAATATAATGTCCTAAAAAATTTTATTTCTAAAAATTATGGGAGCAGTGCCTCATTTAAGACATGTATCACTCTTTTTGCTGCAGAATTTCCTTTGCTATGTACTTACAATGCAAATAGCCTCCCTCTGCCATGTTAGAAATAAAAATTTTCAAGTGTAAAATGGTAGTTTTTTTTATTACAACTATTCACTAGGTAATATTGTGACATATTTAAATGTGAACCCTTTGTTATTTATTATTGCATTTTATTTAAACAGTTTACCAGTTTCTTTATTTATTAAATCGGGCAAGTCTAAACAGAAGTGCATGAAAACTGATACTGAACAATTTATGAATGACTCCAGGAGTCCTCCATGGCTTACAATCTGGAGGATATAGAATAGTAATACTGATAATTCTGTCCTGTTGGTTGTAAGTTAAACATGGAGTTTTAAACCATCATTCCTGCTTATATATGGTTTGTAAAGAAGAATCAAAGCACATAGCGTTAATATGTAACATAAGGGTTTATGGACATATGGCTCCAGAGAACCAAGAATCAATTCCAAGCATTTACATGATGGTTTACAGTCAACCATAGTTCTAGTTCAAAAAAATCCAATGTCCTTTTATGACCTCTGTTGGACTGATATTGGCATGTGATACATAGGCACATCTAGGCAGAACACCCATAAAAGTATACACAAAATAAAGTTAAATCTTAACAATAACAAAAAAGAAGTATTCTAACCAGTTACACTATAGAAGTGTTTGCCTGTGAAATATAAAGTAGAAATATAATTACTTGGATTTTAATAGGAACTTAATTTCATAGGTACATGGTAAAAATCTCTAAGGCAGTATGTCCACCAGTGTTTTTACAAGTTTCTCCAGCACATAAATTTAACAATGTAAATTGAAAAAATCTCCACTTATTAATTTAACAGCTTATAGGAAGCTTAAGATAAGAAAATTTTTATCAATAATGCAAGCTGATTTCTTTCTTGAACAACTCCTGTGTATTCCAAGCTCACACCCCTCATAAATTTTGCTCCTATAATAGAAACATTACACAGTGTTAAAACTTCAAATGTGGTTTTTATAATTCTTTTGACTTTCCTTATGCCATTCTTTAGCAATCCACCTGCAGAAATAAACTGTGGTGGTATATGGGTGATTTTCTTAGAATTCAAAGTAAGTATAGATAAGCAATAGTAATATATAATATATAATATATAATATATAATATATAATATATAATATATAATATATAATAAATATATAATATATAATATATAATATATAATATATAATATATAATATATAATATTTTATATATATATATGTATGTATGTATGTATTGCTTTCTGAGGGGAATTTTTCAAAGAATGTTGTCTGTACATGTAACAGTATAAAAAATATCATCCATTCTGTGTTTTACTGTCTTTTAATCAAGCTTCCTCAATGAATACTTAAAAAGGATATGACTAAATATATCAGTAAATACAAATAAATTATCTTAAACTTTATCTCTTGAAGTTTAAATGCAAATAAAGCAATTTTGCTTGCCTAAAACAGCCCCACATAATCATATCACATAGTTTAAAAAATATAGATATAAGTGCTATCTACTATCTGGAATGTCCTTGCTTGTATGCTGTTTACATAAAACCATATACATCATATACATATGAACATATGCATTTACATAATATATATATACATTCATTTTGATATATATATATTTAGAGAAAATAATTTAAAATAAAAAATCTTGCAGTGGTTTACTGTATAGAAAATTGCAGACATACATGGCTGCTTCATATATCACTGGTTGCATGTGTAAGCACAGCCTTCTACATGCATGTAAACACAAAACTATACCAAACACATATGCAAGTACATATGTGCACACACACACATAAAGTGACTCAGTTTTATTTCTTAGCAACATTTCTGACAAAATTTACTTTATGAAACCTAATGCAAAGAAATACATAAGAAATACAGTTTGATTTGTGCTTTACAAAATTTGAGTGGATATCCTAGTTACTGAAGAAAGTAAGAAGTATTTGACCATGGTAAACAAAGGAATTCATAATCATCTTAAAACTCAGGGTAGGGTTCACTTTTTCATAATAATTACACATAAATGCAGATGTTCCTGAACTATTAAACACATCTATAAGCATACCATTGCATTTTAAAGTTTGCAAAATGTTACTCTAAAGACATGAAGTTATAACTATACATAATTTAATTTTATGAAAATTAATTAGTTCCTCTGAATTTTAAAGGTTTTACAATAGTATTGCCATCAAATACATTTCATTTCAGTGATAAAAGAAATTCAAAAATCTTTGGAAGCTTAGGAAAATAATTAAAATGAATCTGTAAAAGGTTAGAAAACAAATTTTTGTTTAATTATATTGATGTTACTGTACTTATATAAAAAAGTTGAGCCCAAGTGAAGTTAAATTCTGAAATAGTTTCAAATAACTATAAATTAAATCAAGATTATTTTAATAATAGTAGAAAAAGCAATAATGATCATCTGTTCCAGATTTTACATTAACTCTGTGAACATAATCAAGTTTTATTTCATATAAGGGACATCTATAAAATACCTTAGAAGTCTTTTAGGAAAAGAAAATATATTTTTGTCACATAGTTGGAAATAGGAAACAAGCTTAACCTTGTTTTTGTGGTGTAGTTTTTTTTCTTTCACATATGATGCCACTAAGTCCACCATAAAATGCTACTGAATCTCATCTTATAAATCATTACTTGATGGCATGAACTCAATTGTCTTTCTTATTCTTGAATGTCACAGCCATTTAAGCAGTCTACACATTCATATTAACGCAGAAACTGATTTTTCTTTTACTTTTCTTTTATATCTTTCTATTTATACTTCTGTTCCTTGAGCAAGCTAATAATTTTCCTATCAAAGACATCAACTTTAAATTTACATCTGCCTTACTTAAAACACAAAGCTTGTCTCATAATGATTGTCATAATAATAAACAGGTGTTTTAGTTTTTTTCCCCTACCCTTTGGGAATTAATCAATTCTGTTAAGTCAGTTTGCTGAAACTTTAGCATCCTTATTTTTATTATACTTTTGTAAGGAAATCTGTGAAAACAACTACTCAGTTTCATCACTATAAATATTCTTAATGATAAGATCAGTATTCTTATAATAAACACAAAATGAGAAGACATAAGAATGTGTAGATCAGCATTTTACGTCAAGTCAAATTTGGGACTTTATATCTGTACTTGCTTGTCTTTTACAAGTACCTTATAAATACCTCCTTCATAATAACAACTGAGTTTTTGCACACTTTTTGTGTTCCTGTCTGTCTGCTATAAAACCTGTTACTTCTCTTACTTTGATATCTGCCAGTCTTTTGTTTCTCATATATGATTTTCAGTGGTTTTCATATAATGGAAGCTATAATCCTAGTAGTTGAATTTCTGTAAAGTATTTCATCAGTCTGCAGCACACTGCACAGTGCAGTGATAAATTATGAATATTCTCGGCAGAGTTTTACACATAAGTAAACACAATTACTGAGCACATTTATTCAGTGTGTCTACCACTGAGATTAAATCGTGTAATTGACTTTAAATTTTGTTATTTAATCTTAATTTAGAATTTGACTCTACCTAGAAATTCATCATTTCAACACCCATTGGAAATGTTAGTATAATTTCATTTAAGAATAAATTCATTAATTCAAGACGTTAAGGATTATAATTTGATTTTTAAAGAGTCTATTCTTAAATTCAAGTGTAGATAATTTCATTAGTATATTTAAGAATATGCTTTTTAAATAACTAGTTAAATTTTAAGATTTTTTTTATTTTACAATTGAATTCATATGTTTTTGCTATTGAGATGAAAATGTGTAAAAAAATGCCAGTTCATGTGGTTATTTACACATAGTTATTACTCATGAATAAGGAATGAAAAATTACAACTACAGTATTAAGTAAGTTGGTTATTTGGTAAGTATGGTTGCATCTAACCATTAACAGTGATTTTCATAGTCCATAGGTACACTTTTCCAATTTAAATAACTCAAATCTTCACTGTTGTTTTTCATCATCACTAATCTGGGTCTTTCAATATAGTAATTTGTATTTTTTTAAGTGGGCAGTACTTCAAAACTTACTGAATTTTGAGAGCTTGCACTCACACTATTTGTATGCTCACTTCCTTTTCCACATTTTTGAAAACTAGTTACTTTTTTTTTTTTTGTCTCTTTTAAAACAGTTGCAAGAGGAAGGAAGAATAGCTTGGGCAGGGATTTGCATGTCCTTTCTCCAGCAGAGATTTCCCTGGCTGCTCAGTTAAATAGATATTAACAGCTCACTAATTAAACTACCTCTTCTGTCAGCCTGAAATTAGCAACAGCTTAAAAAAAAAATAGCAAAGACTCTGCTTTGCTGTGTCTGTGTGGTATCTTATCTTAAAGAAACACACAGCTATTATCGAAAAACACACTAGAAAATTAGATTTGAATGAACATACTCAATTAAAATGAATTAGAGTATTTCTTTACAAAATACAATCATTCAAAGATGGGCTGCAAAGTGTAAAGTGATGTTTTGATATAATGCTAAATTTAACAACAAAATGATATTTTTTGCATATTCAATAGACAAACAAATGGATAGAGCATTTTGTAGTTATCATCTTAAAAATGAGGGGTATCTCTCAGATAAACTCAAAGAACCTAATGATTGAATAACTACAAACTCAGTATTACTCAGTGGAATTCTTCAGTCCTTAATGGTCCTTCAAGTGGTCACCTACTCAATTCTTAAGTATCTCAAACATCTTGAACTGTGCCACAGTCCAGGATGACTGAATTCATCTTGATAACTGACAACTATTAATGTGTTATCTGGAGGAAATCACAACTTTGAAAAACTGTATCTTCTAACCTCTTTTTCATTTTTACTTTTTCAACCTTTATTCTGACTCTATGACTTACATATTATTCAGCCTCACATTAATTTTCTCTTTTAATAGGAAAAGTATTGCATTACCTTTCTAAAGAAGTAATTGATTTTTTTACTGTTGATTTTGTTCATTCATACATGTATGTTATTTAAAGTAATATTTAAAAAAAACCATATGTCTGTTTCATTTGTAAGTCTCTATAGAATGTCCTCATTTTGGTCATTATAATCCAGCAACTTTTAAAGTTCTGTGTATTTAATGATGTTTTAAATATACCCCCTTTTGTGTATTTGAAAATAGAAATGGATAAATTACAAGTTTGAAATGAGTTTGAAGTCCTTTTCTTTCAAACTGGAAAATACCAAACTCTTATCTCCTAATATGAATGATTACATTCTACACATGTAGTTTTAAAATCTTCTCTGGATACTTGAGAGCAATAAAAAGATTTTAATTAGTTTATTACTAATATTTATATATTTAGTAATATGGTTGCTGCTTTATTTTACTGTGGTTAGCTGAGTAAACTCCATTAAGAATATTGCATTATGTCCACTATCTGTGTTTTACTCATTTCTGAAGTGTAAATAGGACTGAACCAGGAAACACATTTGAACACAGACCTTCTGCTAATGCACTCTGATTTATACTCCTAGACATCCAGATTTCCTGTAGCTTCTTTTTTTCATATTATTTTCAGTAAATAAGATATGTATAGGCATTCAGATTTTTGTAGAGTTCTGTACTGACTGGCTTTCTTTATCAGCCAAAAAGTCTAATAATTTCAATTTAAAAGAAAAAATAGTTCATCCTATCTTTACTTTTTTCTTTGCTACACTAAAACTTATATATAGGCAATTTGTGGTGTTTCCTTTCAAATTTGAACATAGAATATTTACTTAAGAAATTAGGCTTATTATATATGATTTCTTATCAATATTTTCTGAATTTTTCATTACTATTTGATCACATAATTCATTAAAATTTATTTTATTTTTCTTAATTGTTATTGTGCATAAAAATTTAACTTACTTATTTAAGCATTGTTTTAATTTAAACTGTCTCCCTTACAATGAAAAAACAGGCAACTGTCAATAACTTATAAAGCTAGCTGATTGTCTTTGCAGAAGTGCTCACTGTTGACAATGTTTCATCCCTGTGCACTTTCTTCCTCAGTTACCAGACATGCTAGGAAATAAGGAAACTCGCTGTAGTTACTTCTTCTGACATTACATCCAAGCAAAATTGATCAGTTCAGTTCATCTTTCTGACAGAATCAACTTCATGTTGTTGACATCAAGGAAAATTTCATTGTTAATGAAAGGTGAAAGTTCAAAATTATGCAGTCAGAAAACCTTAAGACTTTTTTACCTTAGGTTCAATATCAAAATTATTTTCAGCTTTGTTTGACATGAAAATGAACTTAATAAAATCCAAGGCATTGACCTGATTTTTCCAGTTTATTTCTATATTTTCTAAGCAAATTATACCAAGTAAACTCATAATTGCTTCTAAAAGTAGAACTATAAAACACATGAGCAAGAATGCTTAAATCTATTGAATGGCAAAATTAGTTTTAGTGAAGTCAATCATATTATTTTCACTGCAAATTGTCCACAAATAGGACCACAAACGTGCAAATAGGCCAGATTTTTTATAGTGTATTTTGTGTGAACACTTTTTTAATAAAAGAGTTTTGGGGAAGCACTGCTCTAAGAAACCTTGGATATTACACACCAAGTAATAAAGTCAATGGCAGCAAATGAAGGGAAAATCTTATGTATATATGTCATAGTTTTGTCAAGTCCAAACTTTCCCACACAAGTATTTGATGTATTTAGACATCAAAATTTGGGGTGTTTAGACATGCATAGCCATGCACCTAATAAAGTGGCAGTGTTGTGGGCTCAGGGATCTTCTTATGCCTGGAGAGTTCTCTTGGAGGCTAGTGGAATAAGTCTCATATATCCCCTACCCAGCTGATCCACAGACCAGCATTCATTTCAGATATCACGTTCTGAGTTTGTAATGCTATCTCCTACTAATGTAATCTTACTGAATATACTTTCTCTTTTCCTGTCTTCTTTTTCTCATAAATTTAAACTAGTATCCATTCCTGTTATATATTTACTGACTTGATGATTTTTAATTCTGACTAGTATTTGATTACAGATGTAACAAATTTGTTTTATTCACTGACAAATTCATAAAATTTGATTTGAGAAATCCCTTCCTTCCTTCCAGCTTCCAAGACAGACATGCACTCAACTCAAAACACTACGGATAAAGAGAATTCTATGGTAACAATGAATTCTAATGAGAGGAAAACAAAACAAAACAAAATAAAAAAATCCCTGCTAGATTTCTGTTTTGTGACAGAGAAACAAGAGATTGCAAGGGTTACAAGGAAGCTGAAATTACTACTGATCTTGCTTTCTGGAACATGATGATATACCTGAGAAGGTGATCATGTTCTTGACTATTTATTTACTCTTTTTATCACTATGCTAAGAGCTAGCAGTGTTTGACTTACATTATGTCTTAAGGGGAAACCTTCCTTCAAACTCATAGGACCATTCTCCTTCATTGTAGCGAACGCTCTTCTTGCATCCACAAATTTGTCAGCCTCATGTGTACCTCAGGCAGAACTGATGTTCACATATTTGGTAAAAGGTACAGAATTTCATTTATTTCAACACATCTATATATCTATATATGGTCTCCATGAAAGTAATCTCAATGGCTTTAATATTAAAGATTTAATGATACATAATATAAAGATGCAACTTTTAAAAATTGACTGCTTAAGCGTATGTATATATTCCACAAGAATATGGAGCCTAAAAAAAAGAATATAGAGCCTGTGAAAGTATGAAGTGTGTATTTGAGTCCCTAAACTTACAGCTACAAGCAGTTGTGAGGTACTATGGGTGCAGGAAACTGAACCTTACTCTTCTTCCTAAGCAATAAGTGTTCTTAATAACTGATCCACTTCTGCAGTCCCTTAAGTCCTTTATATATTAGAAAAGACAGCACAGATTATTTGTTTAAAGAAATGATGGATTTTAATATTAAAATATGAATCTCTACAAAGTCAGAATCATTATCTTTTTGAAAAGCAATTATGGGACTATTAACTCAGGTGACATTGATGGGCTAATGTTTTGACTTAATTTGAACACGCAAAGAGAAATATAACAACAGAACAATAAAAATGAGACTTTTTGATAAGATGAGGTTATAATTAAATAACTGAAAAATGCTAAAATGAAATTTAGGACTCTCTAACCTATGGACTCATAATAAAAATAAAATGATGTTTTTTTTTCATGATCTTGTTTCAAATAGTGGAAGACTACACTTCAGTTACATAATGATCTGTAATGATGACTGAATTTCACAAGGCAAGGTTAATTTGGAATCTCTCATTTTATCATTTAAATGTACCGTAAAATTTTGACAAGAAAAAAATATATATTAAATATATAATTCTATAACTTGTAATATATAACATAAATTATATACATATAAATATTTATATATAAATTATATATTATATATGTATACATACACACACACACATATATATATGTTATTGCACAGAGTAGTAGAATGTTAGTCTTGTATGTATAAAGCTGTTTCTTTCATCAAATTAAAACAAATCAATTTGTAAAAATAAACCCATACAAATAAATAAACTACTTAAACCTTTTCAAAGTTTAAAAATATTTGAGCCTTCCTTTGTTTAACACTGGCTTTTATATAAAGCACCTGCTAATGAAGGAAAAGTTGACTTTCTTGTCCCAAAAAGTCTTGTATCCTTTGCTTTCTTACTTTTTCAAAAGTAAACCCTAGAGATTCTGTAATGGTAAATATTGTTATTTCGTATTTAACTTCCCAAGTCTTTTCTGGGATAACAAAATGACATTTATAGTGAAATTAATGTTGCTGTAGGATCTCTGTGTCCAGTAAGTTAATACCTCTTAATGCTGTTCTCTTAGTCAATATGTGTGTTCCCCAGAGGATTAGATAAAATGTCTAAAATATTTATTTACTTAATAAGCCATACCATAAAACCTTCAATATTTTCACTATAATGTACCAATATGAATTTTTTTCTGAAGAAACCAATTTAAGTTACTTGTGAAGTTTATTTTTCTTTTTTTAGTGATATAATAAAAACATCACAGTAAACATTTAAAAGCTACTTTCAACAGCATTAATACTTCTGAAGGCACTGAGCAGGACACAGGTTAAGTTTTGCCTGACAGAAAGGCTAGTATTATAAGACTTATAGTAACTCAGATTAATTACTTGATAGTCTGCAAATAGGGTGTAATAAGGTCATGGACATAGATTGTGCTCAATAAACACTCAAACAACATACTAAATTTCCAGTAGGTGGCACTGTGCATCTAGGGTTCAGTCATCTCAACTATCCTCAGCCCACTAAATCTCAGGGTCTACTTGTTCAGTGTGATATTCTATTGAATATTCTGTTGTGTTCTAGATTTGATTTTTGTTGTTATTATATAATGACAAATGAGTGATTCAGATAATTTTACATAACATTAAAAAATTGTACTAAGATTACTTACTGAACATTTTGTATTTCCCATTATCTATGAGTTATAAGATTAATATGGCAAATTAGATCTGTTATTAGAAAATTTAACTAATTTCAGAAGGAATTTTGCTTTACTTAAGTAAATCATAGCATTTAATATCCAAAGGACAAGTTGTTATTCACATAATAGGTCATTATTTCTAGAATTGCTTCTTTAATGATTGGTATAACTGTGGAAATTTACCACTTTTCTCCTTTAAAACACAAATAGAAAATCTATGTAGATGATTATTGTGTTTTTGTCATTCCATAAACCCTTAATAATTATTTGTTTAAACAAAAATAGGACAAATATATGCCTCAATATAGAGTCTACTCTAATGTGAAGAGAAAATTTTCCTTGCCTTCAAACCTGTTTCACATTCTTAACCTTTGTCTAAAAGTACAGAACTGTAAAAATTGTCAAATGCTGTGGAAAAACATGGCCTTGGAAGTCCTTGAAAAATTAAATAAAATTTTTGGAGACCCAAGGAGGTAGCCCCTATCTCTTTAAATGTCCAAGTTAAATTAATGTTTTCTTCTAAATATATGGGAATATTGTTGAAAGTTTCTATTCTGCCTATCTGATTCACTCTTTAAAGGTGTCCTCTTTTAAACTTTGTCTGGAAATTATTGACTTGGAAGAAAGAGAGAGTAGAAAATAGAACAGTAGAGCTGCTAGTTGTAGCAATCTATACAGAGCATTTGGAGGCTGATAATGGTGGATCTGTAGTAGTTTATGCAAACACAGAAAAATGTAGTTTAGAGTAAATTTAATCTCCTTAAACTCTTTATCTCTACCATAACACGAGCCAACAGTTTCAGCCATTAAAATGTATCAAAGTTAGAAGTGGGAAAATGGCTTAACAGTTAAAAGAATATACTATTATTTCATGGATGCACAGTTTGATTACCAATACAGGTTAGTTAGCTTGCAACTACTGTAACTCATTCTTCAGTGTTTCCATGGCTCTTGTCTCCTTGGGCAGCTGCACTCATGTACACTCACTCACACACAGGCACACCTACATAACACAATTAAAAATATTAATATTATATGTTTCTTAGTCTGTACTTCCTATTTTAATAAATTATATTATTTTTCAAAATTTAAAGTTAAAACAATGTATTTAAACACTATGTTTATAAATTAATTAATATAAAAATTGTCTTTTGTACCCTAAGTGTATGATGTAACCATTTAATGAATCCTTAGTTTGTTTGAATTTCTTGAAGTGAGGTCACTTTATTACTGTCCTCCTGGCAGATTCAGGCATTTTTTGAAAGATGGATTAAACTGGAATTCGACTGAAAAGCCCTAAAAAAGATTAACACTCTAGTCCTGTGGAGATGCAAACTTTAATTCAATCTCACCTGCTACAATGGGCAGTATAACTGCAAGCCAAAGCAGATAATTCTTATGTCAAGAATGTTAGGCCAATGCCCCAGGCTATTTCATGGTAAAAATGTAGACTCTGAAACAAATGTAGAGGTCTTGAAGTTGTGTGTTTATAACAAATGGAAGCGAAAGCTCAATAATTAAAAGGACTTTTTAGTTTTGTGTACATGTAGAATATGGGATTTTAGCATTTTGTATGACCCAAAGTGAGACTAGCAAATTTTTTTGATTGGGTTGTCAGATGCACGTTATGGTTCTTAGACTATTGTGATTTTGGAAATAAAAGAATGTACCTCTAGACAACAGCTAGAAATTTTATTATTTTTACTTAAAATAAAATGCTGTGATCTCTGTTTTTTAGATGAGAGTTAAGCTCAGTGAGTCATAATATAAGTGAGGCTAGAAATAAAATTACATCAGAGGTTCTATCTGTTTCCTTAGAATTTTGTGTGATTGATAAACTTGAATTGTGCAGTTTTAATTTTTGTAGTGTGCCAATCCTAATGTTTTTCTGTGGATATTTGAATGTGCTTTAGCACTGTGTTCTCTTGTCATTTTCAGTATTGTTCTCCCTAATTATTATTTTTTGGTAAAACTGAATTTCCACCAAGGTGCTTCTGTTTATAACCAAATAATATTTTATTTTCAATTACTATAGGAATATAGATACACATTTGGATATCTTAGAAAGAAATCATAATACTGCATGTTCACAATAATTCAATTTCTACTATTAGAACATAAAAATAAAGATAGTACATAGAGAAACACTAAAACCCTCTAATTGATTGAAGATATTTTAAGAATATCTTTTTTTTTTTTATTTTATTTGCTGTTTCTTTCTGGATAGAAAATGAAACAATTTTGTTCAATTTAATAATCTCTTAAAGTAATTATTATAAAAATAACATTCACAAATGTAAGTTCCATATAAACTGTTACCTTTATGCTTGAATTTAAATATTTGATGCCAACTTATACTTATGGAAAAATCAATTGGATTTTTGGAATCAGTCAATTAAGCAATACCCATTATTGCATTCTGTCAAGTTTAGGCAATAGTTTCTCCCATTTTCAGAATTATTTTTATTTAATATAATATTTCAATCAAGAAATATACTGTACCTTCCAAAATTTCTCTATTAACAAAATACAGAATTAATTCATAACATTTAATTAATTACTGATTTATCACTGTTTGTAATAATTACCATGTTATCCAGTGGTTCAATGAAACATTACATGTCATATATAATTTTGTAGGGGTATATAAGTCATGTGAAGTATATTTTAATAGGATAGATTTGAGTTGTTCCCACCCCTGATACCTTGCTTTCTTATACATTATTCATTAAGTTTGAACAAATGTATTGCACAGATCATCTCCAATGGAAAGACAAACATTTGAATTATTTGTTTCATAAAGCTATAGCACATTTTTTGTCCATACTTCAACATTCTAAACTAATAAAATGTGAAATGTCATTGCTGTTTTTGAATCTGATGGTTTTTAAATGTCACTAAAAATGTAAGTTGTCCCTACATAAAGCTGAAAGTGCAAAGTTTTGATGATTAAAAACTCACATATAAGATACTCAAATGTGCTTTAGCAATAGAGTTCTGTCATGTTCAAGGTACCTGTATTTTCTCTCTCTTGGGAAGTGGCCTTCTGACCTTTCTCTTTGTCCTAAACACACTCAGCCTTTATACAAATCTCCCCTCATTTCTAAGAAATGTGAGAACTGTTAGGCCATCAGTATTGGACTGAGGCCTCTTCCACCTTCAATTTTGTCAGTTAAACTTGAAATTGATGTAGGTCCTGGTTTCCCTAAGTCCTGGTTTGGAGAGAAATCAGCATTAAACTGGGTTGGTATTTGGTTTTGTTACCATATTGGCCTCCAGTTCCTCACTCAGCCATGCCACATCCCAAGTTATTTAAAGAAATGTCTGACAAAACAGCTAATGAGCATCATGGCTCTTATTTGAATTAAATAATTAATTTAGAGGTAAGCATGAACTTGTTCCTCTTCTGCCTCGGTGTCTTGAATGCTGGAATTACAGATATGTGTGACTCACCTGGCTGGCCTGACTGACTTTTGGTGCTTAAAATATTTTCATTCTGTAATTTTCCTAACCTTGATAAAAGAGAACTTTGAAGTAAATATGTATATTGAATCATAATGAAGTCATTCATTATGAAGCAAAAGGGAAAATACCAGGCTCAAGTGAAGTCAGTTTTCATTAGAATTTTCCCAACTCTCTAATTTATAGAATATTTTTCAATCAGAAAAAATTTTTTATAGTCTCAAGCAATAAGAGCTGTTGTAATTGCTCCTGAACATTATCATAAAGATCATGAAAATAAACATGCCTAATGTGTTTTTTTTTCCAAAGATAGAAACACACCATTAATATTAATGTAGTTGATATAAAGTAAGTTTATGTCTTACTGTTGAACCTCAAGAGACAAATGTTGATTTAATTTTCCAAGTGATCTTTGTTGAAAATCCAGTGCATTCAGTTTTGTTGACAATATGAAAGTAGCTGATCATGTGTTAATTAAAGCCCTAAATTTTCATTATTCCCTTGCTACTTTGGTAACTCAAAAGTTTGAGCAAATTATTTAAAATCATTCATTATTTACTTTGTCACTAATAAGAGGAGAGAATGCTGTTATCTACCTTACAGCTTTCTTATGATGACTCAGCAAAATAGCATTTGTCAGAAAACACTTGAATGACGGAAAGCCATAATTTGTTGAAACTGGATTAAGTTGAACTTGCCATCTTGAGTGATAAGCATTGTTCTTTATAGTGAGGATAGGGTTTCTTCTGCAATGATGCTGCCCTTGACCCACTTACTCTTTTAATGCTCTTTAGTTTCTTTTCTTTTATCCTCTATCTTATTAATGGACATCCCATTTTGGAAGAAACATTTAAGATACCAGGTTTTGTTTCTTAATCACAGCTATAATCACCTTGTCATTCTGATTAAAGCCTTAAACAGGTCTAGCTTGATGTAGTGGCCCACAATTCTAATTTCAGCAAGGGTTTTTTGAAGATTGCTGCAAGTCTGAGGCCAGTCTGGGTTATACAGTTACTTATAGGACAGGTAAGTTACAAAGAAAGATTCTGTCTCAAAACCACAAACAACAGTATCAAAAACAATAAAACTTTTATGTCTTATTATTACCAGAACTGAATATATATTGATATGCTTGTGAGAACAAGATCAAAATTAAAATCTAAGCTAGTATAATGCAAAACAAGCCAATGAAAACTGAGACTACTAAGAGAATCATTAAACTTAATGGCACATTAGGGTTAACTCATCTTTGCCTTTTGTAGAAATCAACTTTCTGAAAGCTGGATTTGATCAGACGTGTGAGATGCATTATAGAGTCTCAGATCACTCATGTAATTTAGACCTTCTACTTTTCTGATGTCATTTGATTATTTTATGTAAATGGGTTCCATGTGCATTTTTAGATGGCTGTTTTAGTTGCCATTCTATATAGATGGAAATATAAACAAAAATAAAGTATAAAGACACATAATAAGGAATGATTATAGGATCATCATATTTAAGATATTCTATGATTTGTATAGCTCCTACAGCAGAGTAATTTTGTTTTTATACTTATTTGCATGTGTGTATCTGAATTTGTATGTTCCTCCACACATACACATGTATGTGGAGATACTTTCATCAAGTAAGGCACAGAGATTAAAAATCAATCAAGCCAAGAGGTGTGTGTCCTTACTTGCTGAGACACATGCATGACCTGATACAGTAATTTAAGCTTTGAATTTTCAAATGCCCCTGTTTTTGTAAATTTGTTTCTTGTCTTCCTAATTTTTCAGTTTATCTTTGTACTAACATCCAAAGAGATTCTGTTAATCTGTCAGGAAAATTAGACTACATTTTTGCTTCTGTACCTCAAAATATTTCAATCTCACCATAAAAATATTACTTAGGTCATTTCCACTGGATTTTATGTCTTCTAGTCAATGATTACTTTTCCTTCTAGTTACTCTGTATATGAGCTCTGGATCAATTGGTGTTTGAATTGCATACACTGTACCATTTCAGAGGCTTAACATTTTCTGTGTCCTAATGGGGATGCCCATTGTGTAGTTTGAAGTTTTCATGCTGCATAGGAAGCATCAACACAGCAACATTTCAACATCTTAGTAGTTAGTAAAATTGGTTACCACTTTAGACTTCTACATCACCACTCTCCACTCATTCATTTTCTGTGATTTTTTTTTCTTTTTTCTCCACTTGAATGACATCTGGTTTCCTAGACGATCGCCATTTGTCGATTCTTAAGCTACATACATCAAATTTTGGTCTACTCCAACCTCTTATTAATAGATTCTGTTTGAAGGATATAATGTAAAGCAGATAAAGTTGTTTCCAATTTATAAAATTCAAAGCATTATTTAGTTTTACCATGAATTTTAAATATGGATTTAAATAGAGTTTTGTGATTTTGAACCTACATTCTTTGTTGGTTGATTTTAATAAATTCACAGTGAACATCTAATGAAATGCCATAACCTGGGATTAAGAAAGTTTATTCACAAAAATATATAAATTTTGGATAGCAGAGTGTGAATTCAGAAGCATGGTTTTAAAAATTACACTACATGGGGTAAATGAATCTCTGGATAATCTCTAGAATATTTCTAGATAAAGAGTGATGGCAAAAGAAAGCAAAGAGTAACTTGTGAATGAATTAATGTTCAGACGGAGAAATTATATTTCTTGACAAAGACAAATCTCATTTTGGAAAAATATTAAAGTAATGAAATTAACATGGAATATGCAATTACTACTTTGACTACTTTGATTTTTGAAAAAATAAATAACAAAAGAAATGGGGACAGGCACTGTTAATCTCCAGTGTGGCATTAGGGACACCTCTCACAGGCAAATAGTGATTTGTTCTCCAGGAGAATGACAATTTAAATCAGGAGAAGAGATCAGACTTTCTTAGTGTTATGTGGCTGAATGGACAAAAGCCAAGGAGAGAATCCATAGTTCATAAAGCCAAGGACAAAACAAGAACCTGATGAAGGTAGATTCAAGTGTATCTAGAATAGTTAACAAAAATAGTTAGATGTTGTAAAAATCCATCAGTAATACGAATGTTCATCAGCTGTACATGCTGAAATAAAATTAATATGTGAATTATTTAGTGAAGACTAATTAGAGTGACTGTCAATAAATATAGTGCATAAGAAACCATTGATTTTCTCAGAAAGAATAAGTTTGATAAATGTTGTGGAATGCATTTTGAGTATACATACTGTAACAAGGAATTGAAATAAAGCAAAAATTCTCAACATCTTTTGCAAAAAATAATAAAATAATAAATTTTTACTGTAAAAAGTAAAGAGATTAACCAAGACAAATAATTTTTATAAAAAATATATTTTCAGACCTAAGTCATTAAGTAAAACAGGCATTCCTTTTCAAAATGGAAAGAACATAAGTATTTCTGCTCACATATTTTGACACATAAAGTAATTATCCACTGCTGATGTAAAACATTGGTTTAAAACAGCATCATTCTTTTAGAATACAATTCAGAATGACATATAACAAGATTCAGTACATTGAATTGTACTTGAGATTTTTCCCAATGAAAATTCAGAAGGCAAAATAATCTCTTGATACAGTGGGGAGCACATGTGTCCACTGTCAAGTTAGTAACAAAAATCATGTCCTCCATACTCAATTAACTTATGTACAGACTTGCTTTCTCAGCTCACAGAAATTTAGTCTATATAATAGAAAAATATCCTTAACTTCTAAGGCCTAATATTTTAAAACTGAAAGTAAGAATTAAAATACAAGGCAATGTAAATTTGTATAACTCAGATGCAAAGATAAACATGTTAACTGGCAAGAAATTCAATATCTTAGACTATCTTCTATTGTTCCAGGGAGCACTCAGTACTTTCTATGTAGCATACCCGTTAGTTTTCATATTCACCAAAGAAATCCCTATTATTTAGATACCCTGGAGGAAGATGGGAGGCAGTGAAATAACTTGATCATAATATAATATTCCAAAATACAAAAGCATCCCTCATACTGAACTGACATTTAGAAGCTGCTTTTGAGAAAATATGTTGACTCCTCACATGGACTCCTAAGGAGAGAAAAAAAACACCTGAAACCCAGCAAGAAAAATCTGTACCCTGAACATTAATAGGCCACCAAAACCTTATTTTACCATTTAAAAATAGATGATCACATTCCACAACTAGATATAAGAAAATGATATGTTTTCATGATAAGGATAACAGTGACTTTATCCTTATACTGCTTAGGAATACCAAGATTGACTGATGCACAAATCATTTTATTCCTCCGTTCTTTGTGACTGCAATGAATAAATCTGCTTCATCTGCTTTGCAACTTTCTTTGTTGCTTTAATTTTTATGCTGGAAATAGGTGGCTGAGCCTTGTCTGTTAGTGTTGTGTTAGCCCACTGTTTTGACTTACATAACTCCATTAATGTGCTGAGAAATTTTACTTTTAACAAGTTTTTAAATAACTATATCTACTATTGTTAGTTATTAAAAATTATGTCTAAGAAATAACTAAATTGTTGGAATTAATTTAACACCTCTTTATGGCTTTCTTTCTAGCGTACTTTATACATGTATATATTTTTAATTTAATTAATATATTACACATAATTAGGTAAGAGTCTGTAGTAGGCATGAGATGTTAGAATGGCAAAACCTCAGTGGGATAAAAAGTCAAGCACACATCACCTATATTAGAAAATTAATGCCTCCACAGCAACAAGGCCATTTCAATTTTTTTAACTTTGATTTTATTAGGTGGGCTACAGTGTTAAAAATATAAGATAAGGATATTTTATTTATTCCTGTAGAAACAAGCATGCTCATTAAGCCATGGCTTAAACACACAGTTTCATCACCATATTATCTTTTCGAATTAAGGGGTACATAACAGACTTTTACATTCTTCAGAATGACCTGTGTTCCTCTTTCTCTTCAAGTCCTGTAATGTATATATCGATATACAATTTCAGAACTTTCTTGCATTACTAGATACTGTACATGCCAATGCATTTAAAGTTTTGCTGATTAAAAATAAAATTCAGGGCCTTTCATTATTTATTGGCTTTTCATGAGAGTCAAATTTATTGGCTTCCTGTTGAAATGAATACTGTTAGAGAGGAAAATTTTATTGCAATGATTTTGTTTGAGCCATTTACCTTTCAGGAAGGCACAAATCAACATTGTTTGGGTCTAATGGTTATTGATTTGGAAATAATTCTAACAAGTATACTTCTTTAAGGTCAAAGAAAGGTTTTGCCAACTTAGCTGTTGTACAGCATTATACATTGCCTCAGCCTCTTTCTACAGAATCCATTTAACTTAACTCAGTTTATAGTTCATGTTCCTGGGAAAGAAGTGAAATTAAAATCCTTTTAATATTATTCACTATTTCTTGTTAAATAGGCTGAGATGTACCAGAGTAGAAAGGAGTGCCATTTTTTGCTAATCAACAATTCAGGCATTTTTTAAAAAATAAACTGGCACATCCTTAGTACCAGTGCACTTAATCCTATTGTCTATACTGTGGACATAAACTGATCATTGGAGAGTAAGGAAGGAAAGCCTGGTACCTTGATTATGGGAATGTATATAATCTTATTTGATACACTGTCCTATCTAGTTTCATAAGCTATTGTTTACCATCTAGCTTCTCATATTTTTAATTTTTGATTTGCAGTTATTTGACATGTCAGTTTGCTTGTGTGTCTTCAATATGATTCTTATTTATTGTTGTAGTTCCTTGTTCCCTTGAAGTTTTCTCTCAGCTCATCCATCTTCCCTTAATTGAAATCTACTTTTGCCTCTCTGGGTTTCTTGTCTGCTCACTGTTTTAAAGACACAAGGCCACCATGCATACTTCTTTCCAACAACTAGCACAGTACTTACATTTTTTAAAATGTAAAATGTTATGAAATATATATCTACTTCTAGAAGATGATTTTTAAATAAAATATCTATAATACAGATTTAATTTTTTATAAATCTAGATAATTATAGAGCTTTTCTACAATAGATTTCAAATATTCTAAGTTCTTTGAAATTAAAATGATCCAATGCTTATAACCAGTAAAACCAACTGTCCTTAGTATCTCTCAGTTCTTCTATGGACAGCAGGAAGACAGGATGTTGGGCAGAGTTCCTATCCTACATTACATTTAAATAAGGCATTTCTTGATGGTACGAAGCTGAGAGGTTATAGCAAGCAATTCTAGAGATAAGAAGCATATGTGTGACTATACACACGTAATAATAATTCATGATATACTTCAAAAACTTAGAATTAAGTAGGCTAAATGTTTTTACCATAAATTAATAAAAATTGGTTAAGGTGAAAGGTTTATTTGGCCAAAATTAAATATGATCAATGCAGACATTTATCAAATGCTCAAATGGTACCCAATAGGTATACGCATCATTATCAGGTAAACTTGCTTTCAATTAAAAAAAATAATCTATACACTCAATTTACATTTAATTATAAATGACTTGCAATGTTCTTCTCCACTTTCCATGGCTCTGTTGTTCTTTATACAATTAGTCTGTCCCTATTTTTAAATAACCCTGGTTAGCATCAAGTTGTACTTTGAGGCTTAGTGTTTTTGAGTGGATCTAGAAAAATGGGAATGGAAATCATAAGAATGATTTGCAAATTTTTCTAATGTTATAAAAATATACATACTTCTGGAAGATGATTATATATATATATATATATATATGTGTGTGTGTGTGTGTGTGTGTGTGTGTGTGTGTGTGTGTTTATATGTGTGTGTGTGTGTGTGTTTGTGTGTGTATGTATAGTGATATTCAAAAGCCAAAATCAATAAGAACAGAGAACAGACTGAAACTATATTAACATAAGCATGCTATGTATTGTTAATATTGCATTACAGTAATAGTATGATATTAAACTCTCAAGGGACAAACAATATTTTCTTTAAAATAAAGCTGTTCTAATAGTAATTAAAAACCAAAGTCTTTAGAATTAAAGTGTTAATGTTTGATAATTGTGTATGTTTTGTTTACTGGTAGAGTGATGTTTACATATTTTAAAATCTGACAAAGAAACCTGTAAATAAGAACAAAATAGGACCAATTAAATTATCCGAGAGCCTAATCTATAAGAAAAGTTCTATTGTATACCATGAATAAGCATAAAGTAGAATTCATTTTTAAAGGAATACAGAATTTTTCTTCTCAAAGTGCTAAAAATAGAAAAAGTACAATAATTTTAATATTTGTGAGTGTAACTGACTTATCTACTGCCAATGTTACAAGACTTAAGAAGGTACATTTTGCTGGGCCGTAGTGACGCACGCCTTTAGTCCCAGTACTTGGGAGGCAGAGGCAGGCAGATTTCTGAGTTCACCAAAAAAAAAAAAAAGTGATATTTCACACTTATTGTTTGTATATACTTAAGTATTTGTAAGGGAGGAAAATATTACCTCTATAGCATTATGTTAATTAAATGGAATTCAATCTGTGTTAGGTTGGGCATTTCACAGTTCCAGAATCCAGAATCCATAACTATGGACTGCTTCTAGTTTGTTGTTGTTATTGTTGTTACAATTGTATATTGATTGAAACATATTCAGAGTGGTTGTACCAGTTTGCAATCCCACCAACAATGGAGGAGTGTTCTTTCTCCACATCCTCAGCAGCATCTGTTGTTACCTGAGTTTTTTACTTAGCCATTCTGACTGTTGTAAGGTGGAATCTCAGGGTTTTTTTTTGATTTGCATTTCCCTTGATAAATAAGGATGTTGAATATTTCTTTAGGTGCTTCTCAGCCATTCGAGATTCTCAGTTGAGAATTCTGTTTTGCTATGTATCGCATTTTTAATAGGGTTATTTGGTTCTCTGGATTTTAACTTCTGAATTTTTTGTATATTGTAGATGTTAGCCCTCTATTGGTTGTAGGGTTGGTAAAGATCTTTTCCCAATCAATAGATTGCTGTTTTGTCCTATTGACAGTGTCCTTCACCTTTCAGAACCTTTTCAATTATATAAGGTCTCACGTGTCAATTCTGATCTTATAGCATAAGCCACTGGTGTTCTGTTAGAGAAATTTTCTCTTTTGCCAATGTGTTTGAGGTTCTTTCCCACTTTCTCTTCTATTAGATTTATGTATCTGGTTTTATAATGAGGTCCTTTATCCACTTGGACTTGAGCTTTGCACAGGAAGATAAGAATGGCTCAATTTCCATTCTTTTATATGCTGAACCAGTTGAATCAGTACCATTTGTTGAAAATATTGCCTGTATTCCACTGGATGGTTTTGGTTCCTGTAGCAGGAAATTTTTTCTCACAAGGTGGGAGGAGATATGGTGGGAGGAGTAAGGAGAAGATGAAGAGAGGGAGGAGAAGGAGCAAAGGGAGAGAAATGGAAGAGATGAGGATGGCCATGCTTGTATCTAGAGCTGTCCAGGATAACAACTTATATCAAGGTTAGATGTTGAGAGATACCTCTAATTATGTGAGCATCTTGTTAATTGAGCATTATCAAACATATAAAGCCTTTGATTAATCTTTAAGCATTTGAGTCTAATTTCTATCAGGTACTGCATAGATGGTGGGATGGTCTGGTCTCAGCCCAGCCTTGTGGAGACAGCTTGGAAGATTGGCAGAGCCATCTCCCACTCTGGCTGACGTCTCATGAGTGGCAGGGCCTGTGTCTCTGGCTGCCTGAGCCAAAGGCTTGAGCCATGACAGCAGCTAGAACATGCTGCTGCTCATGACCTCAGGCCTAGCCTAGTCGGGAACATGGCTGCTCCGTTATACAAGACAGATTGAATGCCACTGTTTTAAATATCTTCGCCAACAGGCTTCTTTGTCAAAGATCAAGTGACTAAAGGTATGTGGATTCATTTCTGAAAACGATGTGGCCTGCTTCCAGCAATATGAAACCACCACTGCCCAAATAAGAGCATAAAAATTATTTAGCACTTCAAAACTAAAACACTGCTTCAACACTTTCTCATACCTATGGGAAGCTGCAGCAATCCTAATTCCAAAACCTTGCTCACCTTGAGGGGGAACCTGGAGGGAAGGGAAACATTTTGAATGTAAATAGATAAAATGTTAATTTTCAAAAAGCAGGAAGAATAATCTTATCATCTCGGGATGTAATGGAGAGAAGACATAAGGCCAAACAATTTCTTCATTTTTTCCCATTAAGATACATAAGAGCTGACAACCATCCACTCAAATCTTTTCTCTCAAGGTAAATAGCCAGGATTGGCTATGAGGCTATAAATTTTCAACCCCGTCAGAAATCCAGAATGACTGAGTTAACTATAATTGTGGGAGGCACAAAGCATAGCTTCTAAAACTTAGCCAATATATAGAGACCTCTGAACACCTGGACACTCCCTCTACTTCAAAATGTTGGAGCATCTGTTCTTCCACCTTCTTGCCCAGGATCATCTGACAGACCTTAGTGCTGCAGAATTATTAAGGGCTGATTACTCTGTCTAGGCAGATATAATCAGTCGACTATTCTGCAAGTATGTCCTTTTCTGGACAGTAAAGCCAGGTTCAGAACTAAATGTTTTAGTTAGGATAGACGACAGAGGTGCTAGTTAGTCAACAAAATGATGGACTGGGTATTAGGACTATCTTGTACCTCACTGGTACAAATCGGCATAATTATGCTGTAATTGTATTTTGAGAGAAAAGTTTCATTTTAACAGGAAGGGTGATATGTAGGAGGAGCTAAGGTGGGAGGAGTACTGAGAGGAAGAGAAGGAGTAAGAAGAGGAGGAGAAGAAGGAGAGGAGAAGCTAGGTGATGAGAGAAAGAGGGGGGAGACAGGAAGACAGATGTTCATGTATCTCCACCAGTCCAAGATAGTTGATATATCTAGGTTGGGTAGTGGGTTACACCTCTGATTGAGCAATACCAAACTTATAAAGCCTTTGATTAACATTTTTTTAAAAAAAATGTATAAATGCAAAAAGGAAAAGGGGGCATGGGATAGGAGTTTTCTAAGGGGGGGAATGGGGAAAGGGGATGGCATCTGAAGTGTAAATAAAATATCTAATAAAAAAAAATCCAAAAACAAAAGATACATAAGAGCTCATTGACTATATATGCCCCAAAGGCAAACTTCTTACTGTTCCAAAATCTGATACAAAGTTTTAGATTTTCTGTGATAGAATTAAATATAGAAATTGAAATACATAATGTGAGAATATACTGGAATTATATATAATAATAACGATGAGAATGTTTTTGCTTTAGTTTGAAAACCACCAGTATTTGTAAATGATATATGTTGGTGGAATTTTATAGCATGTGAAAGCTGTTTAAATTATTCCTAATACTTTTATAAATAATAACTTCCATTGCTGTTGAATTTTTAAACAATTTAATGATACAGAACCAAATTTTTCTGGTTTTTTTGAGATTCATGTAATTAGAGTGGTATGATCTTTTGAGTTCTAGATTCAAAATATGTGATATCTCTGCACTGAAAATGGCTAATCAATTAGGTTTTGAAGACCCATACCATGTGAATTGTTATAGGCATAGCATTTAATATTCTAAGGTGACCTCATTTAACTTTTTTTATTGGATATTTTATTTACATTTCAGATGTTATACCCTTACCCCATTTCCCACCTACCCAGGAACCCTCCGTATCCTAGGCCCCCCTCCTGCTTCTATGAGGATGTGCCACAACCCCCCTCTGCCATCTCCCCACCTTTGAATTCCCCCACACTGGGAGTCCAGCCTTCATGGGACCAATGATCTCCTCTCCCACATATGCCTGATAAGGCCATCCTTTCCTAAATATACAGCTGGAGCCATGTGTCCCTCCCTATGTGCTCCCAGGCTGGTGGTTTAGACCCTGGAAACTCTGGTTGGTTGGTATTATTGCTCTCCCCTTGGGGCCGCTAACTCCTTCAGCTCCTTCAATTTTCTCTCTAACTCCTCCATTGGGAACCCCTTGATCAGTACAATGGTTAGCTGTGAGCATCCACCTCTGAATATCTTAGACTCTGGCAGACTTATAAGGAGACAACTCTATAAGGCTCCTGTCAGCATGCACTTCCTGACATCCACATCAGCTTCTACCTTTGGTGACTGCACATGGGATGGATACCCAGGTGGAATGGTCTCCATATGGCCCCTCCTTCAGTTTCTGCTCATTTAGATCTTGTGTTGTACCCTAAATATAATGATGGTTATCACTCCTCTTGTTGGAAAACTTATGTGTAAAATGTTTAATAATTCTCTCCATCCATATTATTTAGTCACAGAGTTGGAACACAAATCTTGTCCTTTCTTGAAATGTTAGAGTTTCAGAACACAGAAAAGAAAGGGAAACTTTTTTCTTAAAAAGATAACAGATGGGCACCTTATTGATAAATGTTTTAGAAACAGTTACCAACATTTCATTAGCTAAAACAAAGAAATGAATATGGTTAGCATTCTTAATACAATATACAGGAAAACTAGTCACAGAGAATCTAAGATTATCAATAATATATTCATGCCCACTTTTTTTCTCTGGAATGCATCTGTAGTACGTTTTACAAATGAAACTTGAGCTCAGTGAATCCAAATGATTTGTTCAGATGCAGAGACCAACATATAGCAGTGTCTGGTTTGAAGTCCTGCACACCATGTTGGCGAGATCCTTTCTAGGAAAAGCTTTCACGCTTTCACACCATTGCAGCCTTTACAAGCAGGGTGTTAGCTTTTGTTTGCAAGTCTGGATTAACAGGACACAATTTTCACATTTATTCTGTAAGACCTCAAGACTTTGGCTGCATTTAAAGCTTCTAGATAAAGTAACTTTTTTCTATCAATGAAACTAATTCTCTGCATGAAGATTTTTGTTTAAGTATAATTGTGTTGAATTTAGAATTATCCTAGGATTTTATGCAAATCACTGATATCTAATGTTTGCCAAAGTTTTAGAAACAACCTCCAAAAATTATTAAAATTCTTATCTTTTAAAAGAGCCATTTTCCACGAATGGGCACTGACATTTCTCTGCTAATAAAATTCCATATTTTATTACATTTAAGCCAACTTGACATATCTGTTATATGGACATAGTGGTCAGAGCACTGAATTTTATCTATTTTTTACATAAATGTTTTAACATTTAACATGCCATCATAAACATCATAAACATGGGAAAAAAGTATAAAACATAATGTATTAGTAGTCTTCCAGGGAATACTTACATTCTTAAAATTTTTACATGGATACATTTTTAAAAAGCAGGTAACATTATTTAATTAGGAAAACTGAATGTTCTGATTATTTATTTTACTAAAAATAATTTTAAATTGTCTGTACCATTATAAATATAATACTCAAACAACTAAAGTATGGGCATATATCCACATTATGAATAGTCTACAAACTGATACACATGCAGACGTCCATCGTCCACATCTTCAGTTGTTATTACAACATAAGACATGAATTAAGTTTTAGTATTTTTTAAAAGTTTTATATATTAAACAGCATATCAATCATAGACTGTACCATTTGACCAAAACACTATTTCCTTTCTTACTTATTTTCTTTCCTTGCCTTTCATGATGTCTTAAATGCTTATAATAATAATTTTAAAAATGTACCAGGCAATGCATATTAAAGTAATTTAGAGTGGAACACATTATTTTACAGTCATTGTTCACGAATACAATGTTAAAACTTTTAAAAGAAAATTCACTCAAATACCCTTCAGAAATTTAGGTGGATAGCATACACATTGTCATATTATTTCAATTGTATGCACCACAGAAATGGGATATTTGTGACGAAAATCAGAGCAGAAGGTGGGGAACCTGTGAAAGAAACCATGTTGGGTTATAATGGGAAGACTTTTCTTTCCATTTTAATTAATATTGGGTTAGATGTTTGTGCAGTTGCCAGCAGAATAGTTAGCACCTGGATACTAAGCATCCTTCCCTGCATACTGAGGGAGAGTTCTGCAATGATTACATTTGCCAAGGTTATAGTGTAGAGAAATCACAGCTCTACTCTCAAGAGGTTTCACAGAACAAGTTCCTTCTGACCTCCTTCTGATATCCAAAATAGAAACTTTAGATTGTGCAAAGCTTGAAATCCCACTGCAAACTTCATTTTGGTAACAGCATTGTTCAGCCACAATGACATATAAAATCTCAGCTCTTTTGGCTGCACCCTTTTAGGAGATGGATCTTTTTACCTGGGTAAACCAAGGTTGTGAAAGCTTCTCCTCACTTGAATGGCAAAGTAGATGATGTTTCAAAAACACTTAATAAAATTAGAGCATTGGAGTTTCCACTTTTCTAAACAGAGGAAAAAAGAAAGAAAGATACCTGGGGAAATTGCCAGGTATGTGGAAAATTCATACATTAAGAAGTAACACTACCATGTGAGTTATAACACTTTAGTGAAGTGTGGTTTTCTTGGTTTTCTGTTGACTAATCTTAGATTAAAAATATACTGATTTTTAAAGACTCGATTTTAACCTGCTCCTATTATGGAGTTAAGAAATCTGACGGTCCTGCCTTTACTTGTTAATTTGATTCTTTATTTTGCCCATGTGCAATCAGAATTTGCATCCTCCCAAGCTTGAATGCTCTTTAATTTTTAGACATATTCCAAATGCACATTGTAGGATTTAACACAGAGAGTTCTTGGTGAAGGTGATTTTCAGGGGTAACTGGATATATATAATTGTAGGCAAGTGATTGACAGAAAATGTCACGTCAGTAGACTGGATAAGTCTTAGAATACTCAATGTGTCCATTGTTGCTTTAAGATACTAACACATGTTCCTTCTTGAAAAGCTTTCATTGGGAAGACATGGCCACCTGGGGGACCATCTGCTTGCTTACTGAATCTTATTTAAGATTCACAGATAGATTCATTTTTATAATGAATCTACTTTGGCCTTGAAATTTGGTTTGCTTGAAAACATATACCAACACAGCTGATATTTGTATAACCTCTCAAGAGAAACAAATTATTTTAAAAGACAGACTGTTACTGTCAGTGGTGTGGAACATAGACAGTGCTTCATGCTGTTGCCCTAGGTGTCCTCAAAAGCCCCTTCACTCTATTATGAAACCCAATGTAGGCAAAATCGGGATTCATTGCTTGGACACAAAGAATTGCATGACTACAATAGAAAAAAAGTTAAAAGACATTTTATTTTATTTTAATCTTTTATTTATTTGCACTCCAGATTTAACTCCCCTCCTGGTCCACCCTCCAACTGTTCCACATCCCATACCTCCTCCCTGCCTCCTTGACTCCTTGAGTTTGTTCTTAAAACACGACGGTCAGGAAAAAGTCAAACACCATTAAAGAAAAAGGTAATCAAGTGTGACTATCTATATCCAAAGAGAGTTATAATTAATTGTCTTGTAATAACCCATACACACTAATGGCTCTTAAGTAATATATCAAAATGTTACTAATGCATATTATTGTTGTTTCTTTCATCTCTTTTGGTTAATTGGGTTTATAGCTTATAGTTTGGTTCTGGGAATGATTTATATACTACAATATCCCGATAACATAGAGTGAATAAATGTTGTTGAAGGTGCTAAGTTAATATCCTTTCACACTAAAGGAGATTTCCTAGAAAATTTTAGTTAGAAAAGAGAAAATTCCATAAACTGTTGTGAATTATGTTGGAATTCTTGCTTGATTGCTTCAACAGCCCCTAGTGTAAAGCTTTTTTTCCATTCTCATGCCTCAATAATGTGTTCCTGTTTTTTCTATCCTGTCTCAAGTTTAAGTGACATAAACTTACTAAACTGAAGGGATATATTTTCTTAAAAGTGATTGTTTTCTCTTGTAGTTAATGTTGGTGAATGTGTTTATAATTTCTGCCATTTTGTGATCATTCTCATCTTATCAGTTTATTGAGTGTTTAGTGTGTCTTCGCACTTGTCTCTGTGTGTAAAATGTGGTTATACATTTGTATGTATGGGTATATGTGTATATATATTTAAATGTATTTATGAGTATGACCAGTAAGAAAAAAATGATACTGAGAAAATTTGTGAAAAGGTACAATTTGATACAAAAGGTGATACTCATATAAATTTAAAATATTTGAAAAATTATGTTTTACCACCCTTACTAGCTTTCAGAAATATAGATGATCCACCATTCTACACTGATATGTTCTCTCATGTCTAGAAATACCTATGATAAAAGTGACCATATAAGTCCAGTATTAACAATAACAAGCTAAAAACAATTGTGACAGTATTATGTAAAATTAATAAAATGTATTCCAGTGTAGTCTCTAGTTTTCAGAGTACCTTGATATAGTGGCAGAAAAGGTATAATTTTCTATCATTTTACACTTGGTATCAGAAATTAGCATAAGTAATTCTATGTATAATTTTTCTCTAAATGCATGTTTATTTGAATAAAAATTATAGTTAAAATTTGAGTAAGTAGGTTGCTATTACTAAGCATTAAATGCATGATAATTCCACCATGTTTATTTTTCAGTTTCATAGTTTTTCTCCCTGAGGCTAACAATAGATCACATCAACATTGCCACTATTTTATTAATTTAACATAATACTGTCACAATTGTTTTTAGCTTGTTATTGTTATTACTGGACTTATATGTTCACTTTTATCATAGGTATTTCTAGACATGGAAGAACATGTCAGTGTAGAATGGTGGATCATCTATATTTCTGAAAGCTAGTAAGGGTGGTAAAACATAATTTTTCAAATATTTTAAATTTATATGAGTGTCACATTTTGTACTAATACAATAGTAATAAGAGGAAGAATATCAAATTTACTGAATTTTAAGTCTATTATTTTATCTGTAAATAGTGGTTAGGAACTAAGTAAATGTTGAGAGAAAATGATATAAGTGTTATAAAACTAATTTTCATTTTTGTAAATGTCATGGTATCAAATACCCAGTCTTACATGTTTCTAATTTTAAATAAAATAATTCAGATTTTATGTTTAAACAATTATTATACATTTTAATAATCATTATACTTCATAGGTATTTTAGTGCTACTCAACTAGAAACTGGTAGAGAAAAAAATTCATGAATGGATACTTTTCATTTTTCATGATGAATCTTTAGTATTAGGTAAACATATCTTATAAAGAATGATCTTCAGTTTGAGAAAATTTCATATGACTCTATTTGTTAATTTAAAAAATAAATTTTCAAGAGAACATTATCAGTAAGGGACTATACTATGTGAAGTAGATGTGAAAATCTCACTATTTCTCTTGGATTTTTATACAACTACTCTCAAACTGAGTTTTAGTAAAGAAATATGTAAAATTCTATAATAAAAGATAAAATGACTTTTCTGTTCTTTTATCATTTTATAAATTTATTCTTGTTTTTTTCGAGACAGGATTTCTCTGTGTAGTCCTGGCTGTCCTGGAACTCACTCTATAGACTAGGCTAGACTGGAACTCAGAGATCCGCCTGCCTCTGCCTCCCAAGTGCTGGGAGTGGTGTGCGCCACCACCGTCCGGCAGATTTTTCAATGAAAATATCCATATAGCAAAATGAAACAAATTTTAGCAAAGATAATGATTGTTCATTGTTTTAAAACTGACCAGTGTGAAAGTTTGCATGTGAATGACCCATATTGGCTCATGCTTCTTCCCCAGTTATTGACTGTCTTTTAAGGAGATGTGACCATCTTTGGTGTATTTGTAGCATTCATTCTTGAAATGGTGACTCATTGGGTGTAGGTTTTGAGATTTCCAAAGCCCATGCCAGACCCATTCTCTCTTCTTCTCTCTCTCTCTCTCTCCCTCTTTTCTTCCCTCTCCCTTCTTTCTGCCTCCTGTCTATGGATCAAGATGTAAACTCTTAGCTGTAGCTGCACCACCATGACAGCCTGCCTACCATCATGCTTTCTGCCATGAAGGTCATGGTGTAACAGTCAGTAACTATCAGCAAGACCCCAATTAAATGGTTTAAGTTTCCTTGGTCATAGTATCTTCTTCACAGTAATGTAATAACTAAGACATTTAGGTTTATTAGTATAGAGGAATTTTAATCCAGCAATATGGATGCTGCTGTGGCAAGGTATCACATTAAAAAACCTTCTAGGTCTATGTAATCTGGATAGAATGCAGACACACTACACCTTTTTTTTTTTTTTTCATTCGGTATTTTATTTATTTACATTTCAGATGTCGTTCCCCTTTCTCATTTGCCCTCCCTAGAACCACATATCCCAACCCCCCTCCACTTTTTTGCTTTTATACCATTTGAATTACATGCAAGTATTCAGGTCAGTTCTAGGTTGAGGGAATAGAATAGATGCAAATAAACAAGGAACAAGCAAGACAATAAACACAAATAGTCAAAGAATAAGCAAGGCAATAAACAAAATTCCATGAACACTCCCATGATCACTGTTTCTAAGGACTTATCAGGATGACCAAAGTGTCTGAGCCTACTTCCCTGAACTAGCTCAAAGTCATTTTCATCTCTGAAGCCTACTTCCTTGTTCTAGCCTAAAATTTAGTTTCCTGCCTGAAATTACTTCTTTGTTCTAGCCTAATATTTAGATTTTCTGCCTGAAATTACTTCTTTGTTCTAGTGTAATGTCAGATTCCTACCTGAAGCCTATTTCCTTGTTCTTGACCAATGTCATATTTCTGCCAAGCAGCCCATTTCCTTGTCTTTGGCCCATATCAGATTCTTTCTAAGCAGCCCCAAAAGATCTCTGCCTCTTCCCCACCCCTTTTTTTAATTTCATTAACATGATTGAGCCTGTCTTAGGTCATTCTGACAAGAATGCCTTACTCATCATGGAATGTACATTATCAAAAGCAATACATTTATGTCTTAGGTTGGTAAGGCTCTGTGCAAAATCTTACCTGTCCTTGTCTTGCCATCCTGTTAATTTAATAATTCTGTCTGGAGGTCCATTTTCAGGTTCAAGCCATGAACTTTGGCTGCCAACATGTTGATGTTGTTAAAGACAAGCTATAACACGATGGGCAGAAATAAAAATAGTCCCAGGACATAAAAAGCATACCACATCTTTAATTCCTTTGGCAGTTAATGTTATGTAGGCCAGCAGAACCAATTAAAGCCACTGAATAAGTAGGGTCCAAAAGATTAGAACAAATTACCAGAGTGAATTTGAGACTAAACAGCCAGATTGAATCAGTCAGCTTGGAGAGGAATTTAAGGCAGAACAACTGAGTTAAGCTAGCCAGTCAGAATTAAGTAAGAACTAGAAAGGGTGAACTTATGATAGTAAAGCCTCTAAGATGACAAATATATATGTAGAATAAAAGTTACATTTACACATTAGTCTCTGGAACATTCTTATTGAGTCATAATATAATAGTTAAGGTAATGAGTGTTTATGTTCAATGAAACAAAAATAATATTTACTACGAAGAGACTGTTTTGAACAATATGGCGAAATTTGGGAAATGGTGTAGAGAATGTGAAAGAGTTCACCTTAGCATTGGGGATATTTTACTTTTAAAAGACATTTATGAAGTAAGAGTAAATTTGCTTACAAATATATTTTTGTGATAAATAGAAATGATTACAGAATAAAGTACATTTGGTATATATCTTTATTGACACAAGTCATTTGCTGGCATTCCTATGCCAGCCTATTTTACATATAGTTAAGAATGCACACTTACCAACATTGTACATGAGCAATGAGTGTGAGGGCAGAACTGAAAATACTTGAAATGTGCAATATTATTAACGTAACATTAGGATTAAGAATTCTGCAGAGAGAATTTCAATCTCAGGAGTTATTGGGTAGTGCCACTGGAACACGACTGTTGATGACACAGTCTCTAGTTGGGCTCTGTGTAAGTGAAAACAGCAGAAAGGAAATGAAGGACTTTATAGGTAGAAAAGACAGAGAAATTCTGACCCTGCTAATAGGAGACATCAATAGAGTAAAAAGCACTAGGTAGGGAATTGCAATCAGTAATGTGTTATGTCAGTGTGCTAGATACACAAGAACAGGACACTGTTCATGAATTTAAGTACCCATGAAAGTACTGATTCAATTCTTATTCAATCATCTGTACTTGTACACTATTTACATTCAGAGGGAACTTCTGTGCATTTTTATGTTACTTGTTTTTTTTTTTGTGGATCAGCAGCAACTTGATTTCAATGTGCTTTTCAAAAGAAGCATTGAATTGTTTGAGGTATAAATAGTAGCAACATCTCTCAGCACTTCTTTCTTCTGTTTCTCATCTTCATATCAAATACATTCTCTTATTTTTACCAAAAGGGATAGACTAGCTTAGCTTATAAGAAAATAACTCATCCATTTACAACAAGCATAACTTTGCAGTTTTATTATCTCATCCTTTTATCTTTTACTGAAATATATATACATGTATATATAATATACATATATATGTATATACATATACATTATATGTATATACATATATATTATATTATATACATATACATAAAAAATGTTGAGCAAGTTAGGGTCTCCTTTTACACCCCAAGCAAGACAGAAACTTTCCTTTGTAGATGAGACTGGACATAAAATCATGCACTCCCTAGGTTTCACCCTTTAGAGTGCTGAGATTACAGGTTCTGAACCACCACATCTGTTTACTATCTATTTTTAGTTATCTTTAGAAGAGGAAGATTAATTGTTAAGAATTTGCAATATGTTATAGGAAGATGTGCATGCGTGCACATACATACACACACAGAGACACAAATACACACACATGAATTTATACAGTAAAATATATAAATTTTATCAGATGGTTCAATCAGAAATAGATTAACCACAAAAAATGTGTTCATGATGGGTTGCTTTAATATTTAAATACATGTATCTTGTGGAATACAATTGTTAAAACTGTTAATTAAACATATTCCTTTAATCAACTCAAGGTGAACTTTTACAAATTACTTAATATAGACTGAGTGGTACCTATGCACCTAATTATATTTCTTTAATTGAATTTTGTTACATAGAATTAATTCCAGTGATATAATTTTGCATTATTACCTCCCTTATAGTAAATAAATTTTAATTGTGGGGGTGGTTGTGGTATATAGTGACATATATTTTCAGGAAAGAAAGTTATTGCAGTTTATTTTAATGGATCTTGATTAATACTGTTCATTAGCTTCAAAAATAGCCTGCCATACAAATAAATACACTTGAATATTTAAGTAAGTATAGAATAGACAGTTTAGTTTGATTCTTCTCTTCTTTTTCTTTTTCCTTCTATTTTTGTAGTTACTTTTTAATAAAAGTGAATGTAGGTAGTATGCCTTTGTGAACTATATACAGCTCAGTATTAATTTTTCTTAAAATGTTTTTCATAGGATAACTTATTTTATTTTTTATTATATTTTTACTTACCTTTTTTATTTTTTTAAAATTTTTTTAATTGGATATTTTATTTATATTTCAGATGCCATCCCCTTTCCCCATTTCCCCTCCCTAGAAAACCCCTATCCCATGTCCCCTTTTCCTTTTTGCTTTTATACAATTTTTTAAAAAATGTTAATCAAAGGTTTTATAAGTTTGGTAATGCTCAATCAAAAATACCGCATCAGCATTTTTCTGCCAGCAGTAGATTTGTGGCTGTAAGCACACCTGCACTTCTGCCTGTCTCTGGTCACTTTTAGAATTACTGTGACATTTTAGACTTCATCATGGAAATGGGTAGCTAGGATAATTTCTCTCAACTTCAAGGCAAAGTGTATCCTCCTCCTCCTCCTCCTCCTCCTCCTCCTCCTCCTCATCATCATCATCATCATCATCATCCTCATCATCATCATCATTTTGAAAGACACTACTCCCCTGGGATTTTTAACCTTTATAACTTTAAATGTTATTATTGGGCCTACAAACATGACAGACAATGAGCAGGTTAAAAAAACAAGTGTTGAAAAATCCCAAACCTCTTGTGTGAGCCAACAGGTTTCTGAATCCAGTGCTGTAGTTCACAAAGAATGGTGGCGAAGTATCAAAGAAATGCTGTATTAGCTACTGCAACTCAGAACAAAACCTATTACTCTTTGAATTTTAAAATTGTTCCTAGGCGGATTGTTTTATTTATATTTAATCAAAAAAGCAGAGTATTTTTAAGCAATGAAAAGTTGGTTTATACCTGATATCTAACAACCCATAAATCACCTCTAAAACAGATTTATTTGTTTAATTAGCCATTTCATTCTAATAAAGTTTTACTGTACTTCAGAAAGTTGTTCTCCACTTGAATTTAGAAGATTTCATACACTTAACTGTCAGTTTCCTAGCAACGGAAAGAAGGAGAGGCAGCATATAACTAATTTTAGTTTCTGAAATAAGCATGTTACGTAAATCCTGATCTTAATCCCTTATACAAATTTCTCTGATTAAAACACAGGAAGATTGTAGGAAAAAGCTCATTCTAAATGGCCTTGACCATTGCATCTTTCCTTACTCTCTGAGGTGTCTCATATTTAGTGTAGGTCATCATCTTACTGAAGACCAGTTGTAAATTCAAAACTTTCCAAATTTGCAAATGACTAATTATAACACTATAGTTCCTATTAAGTGAAATAATTAGTGTATGATCTTGATGATGAATTGTGAATAGTGTTACTGTTATATTTTTGAAACCATTTTTTCCACATTTATCCTATTTTTTTCTTTTCTTGAAAATAGATTTTTTTCATATATTTCTAAAATAAAGTGTTCCATCCCTCTACTCCTCCAAGTTTCTTCTTTGCCTCCTAACCAGATCTACTCCATTTTTGGAGTAGAAAACAAACATGTTCTACAGAAAAATAATAAACTAAAATAACAAAACAAAACAAGATAAAATAAAACTAATACATCAGAATAAGACAAAACAAACAGAAGGAAAAGATCTCAAGAGAAGTTATGAGCAAATTAGAGCCACTCATTGGCACACACAGGAATCCCAGAAAACACTAGACTGGAAGCCATAATATGTACTTAAAGGAGTAGAGTAAAAGAAGAGAAGAAAAATTATATAAATAAAATAAAAATAAAAAGTAATCTTTGTTTTTTGTTCTTTTTTTTTTTTTTTTGAAAAGCCATGACAAGATATTCCTGACAAGGAACCCACCAGCAAAGATGCCTTTGGGTTCCTTTTCTATTGGTTATCTCCTGACTGTGCTGCCTGGCTAGAGGAATCCAAAGTTCTCCCTTCCATTTGATAACCACCAGAGGTCTGGCAAAGAATATATATATATATATATATATATATATATATATATATATATATATAAACATTAATGTAGAGGATGTTCTTATTCATTTAGCAGCCAAATTAATATTAAAATAGAAAAAAGAAAAAGCTTTCTACATGTCCAAAGTAGACCTGATTAACTATCTAAAGCTAAACTTTAGATACTTATAGACATTTATCCACTATAGATATGAAAAAAACATTTGCAAAACATTAGATGACAAATATCTGAAGTACTGTGTAGTTCTTGGGATTCTTGAATAGAATTGTGCTTTTGTTTATTATTTTTTAATCAGGGTTTCTTGCTGTGTGCTATAAAAAGTCAATTTATTTAGAGGGATCGGACTTAATTTAAATTCTAGAGCATATTAAATATGTGATGGAGAAAATAGAGTGAAATGTGTAAAAGAAGTATTGATTATGGAGCTAAGTGATAATTAGCTAAAATTTCATTTTAGAATACTGAGTTAAATTTAGATTCTTAATTTTATCATGTTCACATTTTCTTTTGCATTTTCTTTCTATATGAAACCCAGCAATTACATCTAGATAAAAACTGTTCACTAGTTTGGTTTTAGAAAATTTACCATGCTTGTCATCATATTCATTTCTGTAAAACTGAGGCTCTTGAATGTTAGCTGTCATTATATATAATGTTTTTTTAAAAACTTGCAAACTAGAAGGGGAAAAATTCACTTTTTCCCTTTTCATGCTTTGCCAGCCAAAGTGAATTATTTTGGGTCATTCCAACTTGAATCTCACTTATACCAGTAAGCATGTGCTTCAACAAGAAGTTGTTCACTTACCAAACTCAGACTCTTAAGAATTATGCATTGAAGAAATTATATACTAAAAAGCTACATGGTACTACATCAAAATTTGGCAGGCAGATTCCCACTTGTCCCAATGTAATCATAGATTTAGTTTAAAAGATTTAAAACTAATCTAATTCCTTTTGTTTTAACTACAATTTGAACAAATTAAGTAACTTTGTACCATGCATTTAAGTAGAAAAGTAGTTTATTTACATTCTGTCCCAGCTGATGGAGAAGCAAACTCTTTAGCTCGTCAGAGCAATCTTTTTACATCCTCCCGACTAGAGGGATATGCTTACTGAAAAACAGGTAAGTGACTCCTTCAGTGTACCTTCAGTGTACCTAAAGTCCTATTCAACATGGGTTTGGAATTCTTGTCAGATGTCAACTTGACATCCACTCTTCCTCTAATTTGCTGACATTTTTTCCCCCAACTTTGAGACACAAGTTTCTGTCTCTTCCAGGCTATGATGGTCAGTGAGATACAGATGTGGCTTATATGGCTCCTAAGAGAGACTGGACTCATCCAAAGGAGTCCTTTCTTCTTTCCTTCCTTCCTTCCTTTTTTTATTTCTACATAAGTTATTGATTTAGATGATATTCTAATGCAATCTTTGGAATGGAAGCCTTGTCAAACTAATTTAATGGTAATTAAATATAAAAGCAACCCACCAATTAACAAACAAAAAAACCAAAATCCTATATAATACCTATTTTCATAGTCCTTCTATTTTGGCTATTAATGTCTAGTGTCTTCTTATTAGGTTAATTTTGCAGAAGAAAAGAATGGATATTACATTGAGTATACTGAAATCAAAATTTTGATATTAGCACCAATATGTAGAAACTATAGTGATTAATTTGACCACAAACTGTTATCAGTTACATCAAATAACAAAATTAGACTGTTATGTTTCTTCATCAGTTTGATATCCGAAGTTATAAAAAAACTGTGTTTTTTTTTTTATTGTAGTTACTTAAAGATAGGGACTCACTTTGTAACCTGGAGAAGTGAGAAAAATAATTTTTATTTAAAAATCAAAAGCTAAAATATAATGTGGCATTAATCTTCTTAAAATTTATTTATTCATTCACCTTATGTCCTAACATCAGCCCCCCCCTTCTCCCAGCACCCCTTTACAAAAATCTTTCCCCAAGAGGAACACCCTGGATATCACTCTACCCCAACATACACACCATACACAACTCCTCTTTCCCCATCACTGCAAAACTAGGCATATCCTCTCCCTCTGAGGCCAGACAGGGCAGCCCAACAAAAGGACTGAGATCCACAGGCAGGCAATAGATTCTGGGCCAGTCTCAACTCCAGCTATTGGGAACCCTGCATGCAGACCATCTCCCTCCTATATGAAGAAGCCATAGGTCCAGCTCATGCTTGCTCTTTGGTTCGTGGCTCAGTCTCTGGGATCTCCCAACAGTCCAGGTTAGTTGACTCTAATGATCTTCTTGTATAGTCCGTGTCATGTTTCAGTCCCTCAATCTTTCCGCCACCTCTTCCATAAGGCTCTATGAGCTCCAATTAATGTTTGGCTGTGGGCCTCTGCATCTATCTCGATTGGCTGCAGGGTGGGATCTCTCGGAAGACAGTTATTCTAGGATGCTGTTTGCAAGAGTATCAGGGTATCATTAATAGTGACAGGGATTGGTTAGTGCCTATGGGATGGCTCTCAATTTGGGTCAGTCATTGGTTGGCCATTTCCTCTGCCTCTGCTCTCTTTTTTGTTCCTGTAGATCTTGTAGGCAGGACACATTTTGGGTTTAAGGTTTATGTCCTTATCCATCTTGGCTGGCTACAGGAAATGGCATCTTCAGGATCTATATCCTCCACTCCTAGGAATCAAAGCTAGAGTCTCTCACATAGGTAGGCACACTGGGGCATCCCTCATTCCAGGTTTCTGGCATTTCCAAGAGAATGCTCCCTCCCCCTAACCAATTTTCATTCTTTCTCTGCTGCTTGCTCAATACCTGATACCCCATCCCCTGCCTTGGTACCCTTCCCATTCCCTACCCAACAGAGTTTCCTCCTTCCATCCACCTCCAATATGTATTTTATTTCCCCTTCTGAGAAAGATTCAACCATCTTCCCTCAGGTCTTCATTGTCATTTGACTTCTTTGGGTCTATGAATAATAGCATGGTTATCCTGTACTTTATGGCTAATATCCACTTATAAGTGATTGTACTTTTGGGTTACCACACTCAGGATAATAATTTCTAGATCCATCCATTTGCCTGCAAAATTCATGATGTTTTTGTTTTTAATAGCTGAGTAGTAGTCCATTGAGTTAATGAAACACATGTTCTTTATCTATTTTTCAGTTGAGGGGCACAGAGGCTGCTTCCAGTTTCTGGCTATTATAAATTAAGCTGCTATGAATATAGTTGAGCAAGTGTTCTTGTGGGATGGTGGAGAATCTTTTGAGGTATATATGCCTAGGTACATATGTCTTGAGGTAGAACTATCCTCAACTTTCTTTGAAATAGCCAAATTGGTTTTCAGTGTACTTGTACAAGTTTGCACTCCCATCAGTAGTGGAGGAGTGTTCCCTGTGCTCCACATCCTTACCAGCTTGTGCTATCACTTGAGTTTTTGATCCTAGCCATTCAGAAGAGTATAAGTTGAAATCTCAGAGTTGTTTTGAACTGCAATTCCCTGAGTACTAAAGACTTTGAACATTTCTTTAACTTCTTCTTGATCATTTAAGATTCCTCTGTTGAGAACTTTCTGTTTAACCCTGTAACCTATTTTTAATCAGATTATTTAGGTTGTTGTCTAGCTTCTCGAGTTCTTTATGTGTTTTAGATATTAGCTCTATGTCAAATGTAGGGTTGGAGAAGACCTTTTCCCAATATGTAGCCTGCCATGTTGTCCTAATGACAATGTCCTTTGAGTTTCACAGAATTTTCAATTTCATGAGGTCCCATTTATTAATTGTTGCTCTTAGTGCCCAAGCCATTGGTGTTCTGTTCAAGACATTGTCTACTGTACCAATCATTTCAAGGCTATCCCCCACTTTCTGTTCTTTTATATTTAGTGTGTCTGATTTTATGTTAAGATCTTTGATATACATAGACTTGTGTTTTGTGATAAATATGGGTCTCTTTTCATTCTTCTACATGCAGACATTAAGTTAGACCAGCACCAGTTGGTGAAGATGCTCTCTCTTTCCATTGTATGGTTTTAGTTTCATTGTCAAAATTCAAGTGTCCACATGCTTGCTTTACTTCTGGGTTGTTCATTTAATTCCATCGATCAACCTGACTATTTTTATAGCAATACCATGCAGTTTTAATTGCTATTGTTTTGTGGTACAGATTGACATCACAGATGGTGATACTGCCAGAAATTCTTGTACAAGATTGGTTTAGCTATCCTGTGTTATATGTTCCATAATTAATTTTAATAATTTTAAGTTGCTGTCTATGTCATTTTTTCAGACTCTTCAGACATGCAATTGTTACAGACTGATAAACAATATTAAAATAATAACAAATATTTATAATGATAAAATGTAAATAATAATGCAATAATATATATTCATCTTTTTTATAAGAACTGTTAATGTCTTATTTTTCTATGGGTACTATGTTACTGTAACCTTATAGTTTAATACTGTAGAAGTATACACTCCTAATACTGACGTCAACATATCCAAATAAGTGTCCCCATATTTAATAATCATGATACAGCTGTGTTCCCTGGAAGACTCTTGCAGAATTCTCAGCAATATGGTTCCCTAAAAATATGAGCTGAATTACAAAACCAGTTGGTATACAAAGGAGAACAGAGAAAATTTCACATGGTCCCAGCCCTGCATGAAGAGCTACAGGTTGTCAATGGTTCTTGTGGTGCAATCTTTTTTCTAGGCATAAGCTTGCATACACCATATATTGCTCAATCAAACATGGCCAGCTCTGGAAACATTTATATACCTATGAAAAAAGCTAAATGAACTCAATAATTTACTATCATATATATATATATATATATATATATATATATATATATATATATATATATAAACACATGAGACAATAATAATAGAAGTCTATTTTAATTTGGGAGGGGAGCTATTGAAATTCCAGAGACAAGGGAATTATGGGAATGATTTGAGTCATCTCCCACACTGGCATCTCGTGGGTGGCAGGGCCGGTGTCTCTGGGTGCCTGAGAGAGAGGAGGTCTGAGCTTAGCTGCAGTGTAAATACACCACCACATGTGGCCACAGGCCTTGCCTAGTCGAGAACATGGCGGCCCGCTATAGCAAGACAGATCTGGTGCTGCTGTTTTAAATATCTCCTGCAATATAGTTTATGTTTGAAAAAGATAAAATTAAAACAGCTAAAACATAAAACATAGAACTAACATGTGTACTAACTACATACTCCTAGCTATATAAGAAAAGGATTCAAAATCCTATCACACGTTATATATGTATATATATCCATCACTCTCTTTCTCCCTCTCTCTCTCTCATTCATATACACATACATCATACACACACAAACACATCACACACACACACACACACATATATAATATATATATATTACTGTGCTGTGCACCATATCTAAGAGAACTTATCAATATTAATGCCCATAGACAGAGGAGTGAATAAAGTGTGGCACACGTACCCAGTGCAATACTAAACAGTCAGAAAAAAAGAAAGTTTGTCTTCTAACAATTTGGAAAATGGAGAGAACTTGAATATGTGTGGTACATGTGTAATTATCAAGTGCACAATTGATATACTTGCTATTATGGGAAGTTCAATGTATTATATATGAAATTAAACTTGGATAGACATTTCAGAATATCAAGAGGAGGGTGTAGTTTAGTCATTCGTTACATCCATTAAATGGTTGAATTTGAATTCCTCTTAGTGGTTCCTCTCCATCAACAACATGGATTCATATAAAAATTAAAGGTAGAAGGCATCACAATGAAACTGATTTTTTTTTCTAAATCTCCTTTCTTTCTTTCTTTCTTTCTTTCTTTCTCTCTCTCTCTCTCTCTCTCTCTCTCTCTCTCTCTCTCTCTCTCTCTTTCTTTCTTTCTTTGAAAAAGTGCTTTTTACTGCTGAGCCATCTCCCCAGTCCCAAATCTTGTCTTTCACACAAGTTAAGAAATCTGTTTTATTGCATTTGGATTTTTGTATTTGCTGTAGTTTTTGTTGTTGTTGGTTTTTTTTTTTTTTTTTTTTTTTTTTTTTTTTTTTTTTTTTTTTTTACTTTTCAATAAAAACACACTTTATATTCTGAAGTTATATTTGAAATTTTTTGTATTACATATTATTAATTCTTCACTTCCCTTTAACCAAGGTATATTCTTCTGTCATACAATATAGACTGATTACAGTTTCCTCTCCCTCTACTTCAAGTTCCTCCCCTTATACGTCCCCTCTCCTATGAATCCATTTTCTTTCCCTCTCTCTTGTTAGAAAATAACAGGCTTGTACTTGATAACAGCAACTAATTATGAAAAAATACAATAAGCTAAAGCATAAATTATTTCATCAAAGCTGAGCAAGGAAACATAAAGGAAGGAAAAGATCTCCAAGAGGTAGCACAAGTATCTGATACCCACTGGTTCACAAACTTAGGAGTACCACAAAATATTAAGCTGAATGCTATAATATATATAGAGATGACCTGGTGCTGACCTAAATCAATCCCGTGCTTACTGTTTCAGCCCTTATGAGTTTGTAAGTGCCTTACATAGTTGATTCAGGATGCATTGTTCTCCTGGTGTCTTCCATCTGCTCTGGCTCTGACATCCTCTTCTCAACTGTGGATTCTTTGAAAGAGGGGAGTTGATGGAGACATCCCAATTAGAAATGTGTTTTCCAAAGACTCATTTTTTCCATATAGTGTTTGGCTGTGGGCTTATTCCTGTCTTTCACAGGAGGACAGTTCTCTAATTTTGACTGACTGACGAAGGCACTGAACTATGAGTATAGCAGAATATATTTAGGTTTCATTTTATTGATCCCTCCCTCCCCTTATTATTTACTAGAATTGTTTGGTTTTACCCTAGGTCTGATTTATCTAGTCTCTGGTTCTTGATCACCCAAGTAATGTCAGATATTGGTACCATATTGTGGAGTGGGACTTAAGACAAATCATATTTGTTGTTTACTCCTAAAAGTTTTGTGCTACAGTTGCTCTAGAATATCTTGCAAAGGACAGATTGTAGGTCAAATGTTTTGTTGTTGGGCTGATTTTAAATTTTTCTTTTGGTAACTGGCACAATGACTTTTGGCATAAAGGGCACTTGAATATATATGTAAGTGCTCCAGTTAAGCACCAACTTAATATCTCAATGTTCAGTGAGTTGTGTGGATGCTCAGCAATGGAGTCTTTCTCTCAGTTTTCTGGGAGCAACAAATATTTTAGCAACAGCCTGTGTTGTCTAGAAATTTACATAGGATCCTCCCACTTTGGCCAACAACACAATTGAGATTAACCTGCTCTGAATAACAGACTATATATGCCAATTCATTGCTCTTTATAAAAGAAAAAAGTTAAATTGATTATGTTAATATTTTTTTAAATTTCAAATATTAAACTTTGGCTTACTTAAAGCTTCATGTTTTAAATAAACACACTGCCAAGCTAGTAAATCCTGCTTATCTTCGACTATTAATTCAAAGCAGTACTTTCAGGTATAAATCTAAGATTGCCTGTAATAATGAGATTGTTAACTACGAATACAGGGATCTGCATAAGGATATAAGAATGAAGACATGAAGAATATAGTCGGGTTGTCTGTCATTTATAAATGTAAGCAAACAAATTTATTAATGTTTAATTAGAAGGACAAGCTACTTCATTAATGCTACAGTTTTCTTATTTAATGATCAAAAAGATTCTAGTAAATATTATGACAAATGTATTGTGAAAGAACATTTTGAGTTCAATTGTGATGTGACCAAACTAGAGAATCAATAAATACTCATGGGAAGCTCTGCTTTTGTGCACATTCACTTTTATTACAATGAAATGGCTATTAATGGTAAGCTGATTAATTACTAGATAAAATTGTTTTGTGATTTTTAATTTAGACTTTAGAAAACATCTGCCAGAGTCAATTACTGCGTTTCACATATTTGTGACATTTACCACATTTTGCAACAACACAAATCATACAGAAATTTGTACATCAATTCTACTTTCAGAATTTCTGATTCATGATAATGAAACTATATCTTCTACATACAGGATGTTTCCCTCTTTTTAATTAACTTGATATATGTCACAGCAGGACAGCCCATTTACAAGCTGTATCGAGTTCTTGAAAACAAGGTAAGGGGAAAGCCAAACTAAAATTCCCTCCACTTTATATCACCTCGAGATTAAAAACTAAGCTGTCAGAAGACTCAGCCAGATAGCTCTGACTCTTGCGGTGGCATTTGAATACAGGCTTAGTGAAAATGGTATAATGTGATTTGTGTCAGGCTTTACGAAACATGGTCCATAGAAAGTTAAAGGATAATGATGCAGAAGTGTGAATCTTTGTTATTCTTTGTTAATTTCTCAGTATAATGAAACAAAAAAATCTAATGTAAAAGATGTGTCTAAGAATTGTTAACACTAGAATGAACCGAAGATCTGAGAACCTGTGGAAAAAACACCCAGAACTCTGCACGTTAAATTCTGTAACTGCTCAAAATGGATCATGTAACAATTTCAAAGCACTTTCTAATTTATATTAAAAAAATTAAATCAAGTTTTGTTAATTCAAAATGCACTAATATTTATAACATAGCTAATAATGTGTAGATATATAAGATTTACAAATAAAGAAATAGCAAAAGTATAGTATACTGCCTCAATATCAGAAATCATTATATACTTTTGAAAGTTACTAAGCACTCTGGCTCTATCAAAATAAGATGATAGAGTGTGTTAACCTGGTTGCCTAATCTTTAATAGAAATACTTTAATACATATAAATAATTTTTTTCATGTCACTTCTTAGTTTTTTTCTGCATTTTACCTCATAAAGAAAAAGATGTTTGCAAATGAAATCCATATATACACCTCTGGAATCCCCAAAGCTTAAACTAAAGACTGAAATGATATTATTGCATAATTTTTGGTTTATTTTAGAATATTATGTCTGCTACTTCCTCTTCTACACTTTAAATTCATTTCTCTGCCTTGCTTGGAGATGTGGTATTGCATTAATTTATATGATAAGCTTCTAAGCTCTGGTCTTGCTTCTCCCAGAATCTTCAGAGCTTAAGCCATTTAGTAGAATTCAAATTAAAAAGTTGGGAACTATCTATGATTCTTTGAAAATATGTTTTATTACTTAAACTAAAAAATTCTCATATAATTAATTCAGAAATAATCTATGTAGAGGATATGTGGGCTTTTTAATCCTGTCAAAGAATATGAAAACAATTCATTCATTTTTGACTCACTTGTTCATATTTGGCTTTCTGAATTACAAATATACTAATTTCTTTGCAGGTATTTTGAAAGTCATTACACAGATTATTTCATAGCAACCATTAATTATGGGGTTCAAATTAAATCTCTTTGAAAATTGAGGTACAGTTACTGTCCCAAGAAGGATATCAGAACAGCCATATAAAACATGATGTTAATAATACATAAATGTCACCATAAAACTATCTGGATTATTGGATAGGACATTTAATCTTTTTAAATCTAAATTTGGTCACCCGTAAAATTAGGTTAATAATTTTTTTTTGGCAAATTTTCAGGGTTTTCTGTGGCTGTGTGATATAGTCTATGAAAGTGCCTTCAAAATATTCAAGTACTTTACAAAATTGAGGTAATATTATTCACTTGATTCTTTGGTTTTATCTAAAGATTATGTTTCCTGTCATGTGTTCAGTATATCTTATCTTTCTTATAAAATAAATATTAAAAAAGTTTAAACAATTAAATTCAGCTAAGCAAAGAGAAGTATGCATATTAATAAATTACATTTTCAAATTTATAAAATACCTGTAATGTTTTTAGGATATATTTATTTTGTTTTATATGTTTGAGTACTTTGCATGTATTTATTCAAATGTTTTATGTGCATGTGAAGTGTCACAAAGGTCAGGGGGATTGGAGTTATGGGTGATTGTAAATCACTGGGGTGATTTGACATGCTCTCACAGTCTTATACATTTGAGTACTTGGTCCTCAAGTGACACAATTGTTTAGAAAGTATTAGGAGGAGTGATGGAGGAAGTGTGCCACTGGGGCTTTGAGATCTCACCTCTCATTTTGCTTCCTGCTTGTGGATCAAGATAAAATTTCTCAGCTATTGCTCAGTGTTATCTGCACCTGCCAGTGTGCTTTCTACTTGAATTCTAGCCCTTTGGAACTGCGAGCCTATTATTATTATTATTATTATTATTATTATTATTATTATTATTATTATTATTTGTGTGTGTCTGTGCCTGAGTCTCTGTGTGTCTGTCTTGTGTGTGTGTGTGTGTGTATTGCTGCTGTTATTGTTTTTGTTGCTGTTGCTTTTAAAGTTGCCTTAGTCATAGATTTTAGACATAATAATAGAAAAGCACATCATCATATCTGTTCCAGAACTGAACCTGGTAAAGCTGTAAGAACAGCTAACGCTTGTAAGCACTAAACCGTCCTTTCCTCCCTACATCATTAATGTTTTTTGATTGGTCAAAAGATTTTATTTATAAAAGACTCCAAATGAAAATAATGTAAATATATAGCAATTCATAAATGGGACAAGAAATTGTTGTATATTTATACAGTAGACTTTTTTTTGAGCAAACAAAATACATGAAGCACAGATGAATGCTATATTGGATGAAATTGGAAAATAGTATCACCAGAAAGAACAATCATATCTTTTTATCACAATTCCATTTTTCTCCCTAAACAAATTTATTTTAAGAATATATAAACCATTTCCATAGAATTTTAGCCCCATGGCATAGATTTTTTTAAAATATTTTATTATGTGGTCTGAAATCTTTTTATAATTTATTGTTGTTTGACAATGAAATACATGAAGTTAATTTACTCTGATTCCTCACTCCAATCCTTTCTCTCCTCCTTCCTATCAAATGCCCTCACTCCAGTAATCTGATTAAATTAAAGTAGTATTTATCAATATGTATACATATCAATATTTAAGAGGCAGCTTGACCTAGTATACCAGTCACTAAATAACAATATTCAGCTGCCATCAAGGACTTACAATTTTCTTCACTATTTTTAATAGCAAATTTACATTATTGGACATGGATTGTTTCCAGTGTATCTGAAAATCCAATTGAAAAGCTGTAGATTACACTCTTAACTCTGTTGCTTCTATTGAATATATAAATTCATCTTGGTTTTATGGATTATAGGATTTATAACTTGGTAAACTTATCAATGAACTTTCTCTCACAGAAGACCCATCTAACACCATCCACAATTATGAAAGCTGATAGAAAGAAGCTTGTGCACTCAGCTCTACAATTTTTGTTCTCTCACATCCTCTCTAAATATGTTGAGCCTTCTTTACTCATGCTTTAAAATATATATTGTTTTCTTAGACCAAGATTATGATTTCTAGTTGCCATAATTTTTCTATGTTATGTAATAGTTTTCAAGATTATTTAATGACTGAAAAAGTTGATTCTATCCAACTAATATGTATACACCGATTTTAACAAATGTATATGTGTATAATAATTAAGAATGTTAAAATCATAAAAGTGTTTAAAATATTAAATAATTTAAACTGCTTCAAAATACAAATTAAATAAAATATACATAATACATTAAATGTTACAACCAAAATACATAACAAGCATAGAAATCAATTGTTCTTAATTTGCATCTTTGAAGCAAAATCATATGATGTTGCCAACTCCTTTTGGTATGCAAGATTCTGTCAATTGATATGATCACACAGCTTCTATATTCACTAAGTTAAAAAATAAAATCAAGCCTGAGGCTATACAACTGTGACAGTATTTCCATTAGGATTCAAGTGATTTGCTTAGCACAAATTAAAATGAGTTACCTGATTACAACCTGAATAAATCATCACTACTTAAGCCAGATTATCATAATTTAGCTTGGATGGCATTCTACCATAACCTATTTATTTGTGCTCATCACCCTAGGACAAAAGAAAATGAACATTTCAAATAACTTTTTGTATAATTTGTTAGTTCAGAAGTTTATGTTTTCATGACAGTACGAAAAATATTGGGCAATAAACTGAAAAACTACAGTTAGTTATAGAATAGTAGTTATTTGCTATACTATATGTCCAGTAGGAATATTTTTGCCCCTTTATGGGGTAACTCCATCAAAGTTCTAACATTTGTGTTCGTTGTTTACATATTTGTTTGTTTGTTAAAGAAAGTATTTAGTGTTAACTAACACTCCTAAATGGCATTCTCTCCTTAGTTTACTTTTCCAACTTCAACCTTCTACATTGAATTGGAACAATTCTTGTTACATTATTCTCTTTCCCACATTATATCACTGCAATATAACTTTATCTATCTATCTATCTATCTATCTATCTATCTATCTATCTATCTATCTATCTTTCTTTCTTTCTTTCTTTCTTTCTTTTCTTCTTCTTCTTCTTCTTCTTCTTCTTCTTCTTCTTCTTCTTCTTCTTCTTCTTCTTCTTCTTCTTCTTCTTCTTCTTCGTCGTCGTCGTCGTCGTCGTCGTCGTCGTCGTCTTCTTCTTCTTCTTCTTCTTCTTCTTCTTCTTCTTCTTCTTCTTCTTCTTCTTCTTCTTCTTCTTCTGCCTCTGCCTCTTCCTCTTCTCCTCCTCCTCCTCTTCCTCTTCCTCCTTCCTCTCTCTCTCTCTCTCTCTCAACTTTTGAAAGTAGGCAACTGACAGCTGCCAAGATAAATGGAGTGAGCTTTCTTTAAGAGTGTGACTCTTAATAAATCATGCAGGCTCAATGGATGACAACACACCTAAGACAATTTAAGCAGTAGTGCTGGGATTGGATATATTTTTGAAAAATAAAATTAATGATACTAAACATGGTGGCCATAGAATAAGAGATGGATCTGGAAGGAGATAGAAATAGGAGATGAGTATTATCAAATATTATATATGAAATTCTCAGATAATTAATAAAATTATAGTTAGTCAATATAAATAGACTTGAAGACATTTATGATAGAAAATCAGCACATTTTTAATGCAGTGCTTTTTACTATAAGTTTAAGAACTTTTATTCAGTGATAGTATAGAAACATTAAATATGAGTGGTATATTGTAAAGAATAATGTAAATTTCCTCATAAGTTCAGCACTGCTATATGAATCTCAGACATTTTCTTCTACTGTATAAATGGATAATTTTAATGGCTTCCTCCTTTGTGGAAGCTTCAAAGAGATTTTAATATAGAGCCTGAAAGAATTTTCTTAAAATAAAATTGAATTTTTAAATTGATAGTTGCTATTAAGTATAAAGCTGATGTAGCTAATTTCAATTTAGAATAAGAAGAGCTTTTATAGTCCATTAACATTTGAATGTTCATGTGTGTAAAGTCTTCCCACTTATGAATGTGAGAACACATTACTTGCATTTATGTGTACACTTTTAAAAAGCCCTTATACTTTTATAGTGTAAAGCCAAATATATTTTTTGTTTGATTTTAAAAAGGTTTAGTTCAATCCCTTTATGGTAAGATATCTTTTGGGTAAAATATCACAAGGTTTAAGCTTTGTTGTAACACACATTCCCATATACATATGATAAATGCTTATTTTAGAATATCTCATATTGATTTGTTTTTAACAGTAAAAAGTATTAACCCAAAAGAAATTTTAATAGCTGTATGGAAATCAACCATGTAGTAAGCTTATAAAACATATAAAAAACATATTTAAAAAAAAGAATTTTGCTAAACTCATCCCACATAGCATACAGTTCTTTTCCAGAAACCGTATTTCATTGAATAAAAGCCAAGTGCGAGGTGTAGAATATTTGCTTTTGAGTAGTTTTTTAAGGGTCCCAGAGATCCTCAAAATATTAGATGATAATACCATTATTTTTGATTCCCCACCAGAACTTGATGGGGAAATACTTTGATCGTAGATACCACATATATTGGATACTGGACACAGAAAGATCTTGATATTCAAGTTGAAGCCTCTTCCTTTCTAAGTTGCTTTCACACTACAAAAATGTGTTATAGAATGTACAGAACTTATAAGGAAAAAGACCCAACTCTGCTAAAATTTAAATATATATGAATATATATGTATTTGCTCATAAGTAATCTATTCATATTTTTCATTAAAGGACAGAACAAGAGTGAATAACAACTTCTAAAATTTATTGCAAATGAATTCATTAAAAATGTAAAAATTAAGCTAAGTATGTAGATCAGAGATCATAGGTTCAGGACCTACATAACATGCATAAAATCTTAGTTTTAATCTCTACTACTACAAGAAGAAAATTTTAAGAGAATATATATTTAAAAGTCTAACATTCACCTCTGACATGAACAACCATGTGTTTGAGCATAACTGGATCATTTTCTTTGACAGAGAAGCTTGACCTTTATTAGTTTGGATAAATTAGATTGTAATCAGAAAAGTTTTAACAGATATCGTATCTATGCTTCAAAAAATATCATGCCAAGACCACCTTCAGCTTACACATATCTCCAGGGATCTTTTCATTCAGTAAATGTTTGCTGGGGCTGGAACCTACCACATTATTAAACACCCAGGCTTTTTCAGCATCAACATGTCAGAATCTATGGATGAAATAAAAAGATACATTACATAGATTAAAGGTGTATACTTCAAGTAACAATGAAGCACTGTTTGTTCTTCTAAATGTTTTGCTTTCCTGTGCAACACCTGTCAAGTTTTGTGTTTTTTCTCAGACAGATTTCCCTCATGCCACAATGTGACAGCAGGCAGAAATTGAGACAAAACTCCTTTGTTCACTGTTTGTTAAAAAAAGGAGAGCTATCATTCATTATCAAGGACTACAAGGCTGTTCTTCTAGTGCCCTCTTGGTCCCACAAATGCATACATCTAACTGTGAAGAATTGATAATTAATAGGGAATTACATTATGTTTCAATGTTAAGGTAGGGCTTCTGAAATATATTATACGGATTTATATAATTTCAATAGCTTAAAGTAATAAGAATGCACTGAGCAAATTATGGGTAAGATCTGTTTTGCTGACACATGCTGACCTCTTTTATGAGGTAGAAAAGGAATATTACTTGTTTCCTGTTAAAATGGTGAAAGAAATAAAAAGCAACAACAAGGAAACAATAGTACTTCTTTTTAGTATGAGCTGAAATGATTAGTATGGTCTACCAGTGAAGAAATAAAAAAAAACTATTTTGAAGTAAATATAATATTTCTAGAATTATATACTTAAAAAATAATTACATTATTTACCATCATATTCTTTATAACATCCTCCTTCTCTCCAAACCCTTACATTTAAATATTATCTCTATCTTTTCTTTATATAAATTATAGCACCTCTAAAAATTTCCTTTACCATAAGTTTTGCCTACTTAAAAAAATTATGAAGTTCTCTAATATTATTCTAACTTTAAATTTTATGATGTATTTATGGTTATCTATAGTTAACTTACATATGCCATTAATTTACCTGATAATAGTTAAGATCACAACTTCTAGAAAACACCAATGATTGATGGAATTTGGATCATAAGTTTCAATTAGATAAAGGTAGTTTGAGCCACTTATTTAAGTATCATAGCAGATATGACAAGACAGAGGTCAAGATGGATGACAGGAATGTCTCTACTACTTCTCCTGAAATCAACCATTCAGATTAGATTGCCAAGGATACCATTACTTTTTGAATTAATGAATACATTTTGATGAAATGTGAAGAATATGTGCATAAAACTAATACTGAAATTGAAGGCTGAATGTGCCCATCCATAAGGTAAAGAAGATGAAATTTAAATGTTCTCAAACAAGCTTAAAGGATGCCAAAATATAATGATCTGAACAATAATTTTGTTTCTCATCCCAGGAAATGTAATGGAATTCATATTAAATCGATAGACTTGGAGGAAAGAAGTCACTTTGAAAACATCATTAAGGATCTCCTTCCCTTTTCCAATGCAGCCAACTCCTGTTCCAATAGGGATTTAATATAGTAAACTGCTATGTAATCTGTATTTATATCCATGTCTCATTTTCATAAGGCTACTGCAGAATCATTTAAGTTTAAAGTACTAAAAACTGTGGGAAACTACATGAAAAGTGTTTATTTTTATAACAAGGATGTATTTCAGTTCATGGCCAAGATCTGTCACTTCCATTTTTAGCTTGAAGACATAGTGACTTGAAAGGTCACAAAGAATCACAGATTAGCTCCTGTGGGAAATTCTCCTTTCAGCCATAAACTTTAGTAACTTCAATAAAAATCAAAACAATAAATAAATAACAACCAGCCAAATAAATGAATGAATCCAAGAAATAAATTTATTCTAAAAATGTCTTCTATACTTCTTTACAAATACTTTTTCACTGTTTGAGAGCATGAAATATTTACCTTTTATGCTTTAAATTATATAAAATTGAGAAAGGAAAAAACATACCTATGGAATAAAAAGATAATAAGTGAAAATATGACAAACATATGAAATATGTATATATGGAAAACCACAGTGATTTTATATTTTACATTTTTAATACTAATAATTAAATGTGAAACATCTCCTATTACATTTCTTTGCTGAATAAATGATCTCTTATTTAGGATACAAAAAGTTGATATATAAGAAAATATATGAAATGAATTCTTTATATATATATATATATATATATATATACATATATATGCATATATAAGTATGCATTTCCATTTGAAGAATGTTTTATAACTTGCCTTCTTCTTCTTCTTTTTCTTCTTCTTCTTCTTCTTCTTCTTCTTCTTCTTCTTCTTCTTCTTCTTCTTCTTCTTCTTCTTCTTCTTCTTATTTTACATTCATTTAAGTCTTTAGTTTGGTAGCCTCAAAAAAAATGTGGAGGTAACTTTTTATCCAGAAATAACACGTCTTGACAAAAATAGATATAAAAGTCTTTTATTCTATGTTCTATTTTTGTTTGTGTCTTTTGTTTTTTCTTTCTTTTTTGCGGTTCTCTAAAGAGAACCCAGGGCCTCACACATAACAGGCACCCACTCTGTCACTGAGACATGTTCTTACTACAAGTTTTAATTTTTATTTTAGACAATGATATCAGTAAGGTGACCAGGCTGACTATGAAAACTTTCCAACACACAGCTAGAATTTGAAATTGCAATCATCCTGCCTCAGATTTCTAAGCAACTGATGTTAAAGGCTTGGTAAAATACTCATGAAGTTTGATTAAATGTGATCAAAATAAAATTACATTCTTTCTCCTTCTTATTTCTTTTATCTAACGTGATCTCTTTTCAAATTCATCGCAAATTTCCTTTGCTGTTTTATACACACACACACACACACACACACACACATTGCTAAATATATAACACTGCCTACTCAGTCTGTATAATTTTACTTGTATGTATATGTTTTCAAAGCTGACCATTGGCCATTGGGTAACAATTGATATTTTGTGTCGTCTTCCTTTGGAAAACTTTTCTCCTTCTTTTCAGCAATGTATAGTTGGCCATATTTTTTTCTTTTTTTTTTTTCTTTTTTTTTTAATGTGAAAATCTTTATTGGATATTTACATTTCAGATGGCATCCCCTTTCCCCATTCCCCCCCCCCCCCTTAGAAAACCCCTATCCCATGCCCCCTTTTCCTTTTTGCATTTAAACATTTTTTAAATTAATGTTAATCATAAGCGTTATAAGTTTGGAATTGTTCAATCAGAGGTGTAACCCACTGACCAACCTAGATATAACAACTATCTTTGACTGGTGGAGATATATGAATATGTGCCTCCCTGTCTCCCCCCTCTTTCTCTCTTTCATCACCTAGATTCTCCTCCTCTTCTTACTCCTTTTCTTCCTCTCAGTACTCCTCCTACCTTTGCTCCTCCTACACATCACCCTTCCTGTTAAAATGAAACTTTTCTCTCAAAATACAATTAGAGCATAATTATGCCAATTTGTACCAGTGAGGTACAAGATAGTCTTACTACCCAGTCCATCCTTTTGTTGACTAACCAGCACCTCTGTTATCTATCCTAACTAAAACATTTAGTTCTGAACCTGGCTTTAGGATGAATGTCAGCTGACGACCATCCATTCAAATCTTTTCTCTTAAGGTAAATAGCTGTAAGTTTTCAACCCCGTCAGAAATCCAGAATGACTGAGTTAACTATAATTGTGGGAAGCACAAAGCATAGCTTCTAAAATTTAGCCAATTTATAGAGACCTCTGAACACCTGAAAAGCCCCTATACTACCGAACGTTGGAGCATCAAATCTTCAGCCTTCTGGCCCAGAATCATCTGACAGACCTTGGTGATGCAGGATTATTAAGGGCTGATTACTCTGTCTAGGCAGATATAATCAGTCGACTATTCTGCATGTGTGTCCTTTTCTGGACAGTAATTTGTCTGTAGATGGAGAGAGGCAATTCTTGCCTAGTGGCTGTTATCACACAACTGGAGTAACTCCAAGGATGCTCAATTTCTTCTTCTTAGAATCCACGACAGGAAGCTGTCAGGAGCAGACAGGTCTCTAATCAATATGAACATTAATATATAAATATTTGTAGCGTCAGTTCTATGGACGTCTGATGTTTTGAAAACCAACTATCCATGTAAGGTAACCTGGACTGTTGTCTGTTCACTCCTCTCAGCTATTTCTAAAAAAATATGGAAAACACCCTAACAATAAACTCAAAAATATGAATTTGCTATAGTTCCTTAACTCATAGGTTATCCGTCCCAAATCAGTTAAAAAAGTTAAAAAAAGGGCTGGGTCTAGGCATTGTATTTCTAAATGTGTTATACAGGCACAATGCCCATGAGCGTATCAATATTCATCTCATTTTTATATTAATAAGAGGCTCATACCAATGAAAACCTTAAATTTGAGATCAAAGTAAATTTTGTACCATTTAAGAAATTATAACTTCATCTTGATATTAATTATACAGATTTCTACCAATAGGTTATGGCTATGCAATAAGTCCTAGCTAATCCCCCCTGTTCCAACAAAACCACTACTTGTCCCTAGAAAGACAGACCATTATTAACCACATTAGTCCCCAAGCTCAGGGAATAGGGGCGCTGACTCTTCTTTAACTTCTTCAAGCTGATTAAGGGCGTTGAGATTTTAGAAGAGGGGTAGGGGGGAAGAGTAAGTTGATAAGCCTCTGATACTGTGTCTTCACTGAATCCAGATGGAATTCCAGGACATCAGAGGTTTGGGCAGGTCTGCTCAGTATGCTTGATGAGTAGATACACCAAGGCTGTGTATTATGCAATATACAATTCTCAGAACAAGTTTTAGTATCAAGAAAAAAAAAATTCCCACCCCCAGGGGGCTGACTTTTTTTTTTTAAAGATGTTGGTTCTGAAGACTTTTTTTTTTCCCGCTTGTTAAAATTGGTTGTAGTATTTACGTTTCAGATTTTATCCCCTTAGCTTACTTCCTCCCACCACCCAGAAACCTATCCCATCCCCCTCCTCATGCTTCTGAGGCAGTGACCGCACCTACCCCCCCTCACTATCCCCTCCCCACCCTCACATCCCCCCCCCCACTGTGTGTTCATTTTTTTTTTTTATGGGACCAAGAAACTCCTCTCCCACCTATGTCCGACAAGGCCATCCTCCCCTACATATACCTCTGGAGACTTGGCTCCCTCCCTATGTGTTCCCAGGATGGTGGTTTAGACCCTGGGGGGCTCTGGTTGTTTGGTATTGTTGCTTTCCACCTGGGGTCAATAACCCTTTCTGCTCCTTCAGTCCTCTCACTAAGTTCTCCATTGGGAAACCCCTGATCATATCAGTGGTTAATTGTGAACATTGTCCTCTGAGTGTGTTAGTCTTTGACTGACCTCTAAGGAGACAGCTATATCATGTTCCTCACATTATGCACTTCCAGCCATCCACAACAGTGTTTAGCTTAGGTGGCTGTACATGGGGTGAATACCCAGGTGGAATGGTCTCCTGATGGCCCCTCCTTCAGTTTCTGTTTCATGTTTTGTTTCTCTATTTGCTCCCTTGAGCAAATATTTGCTCCCTTGAGCATTTTTGTTTCTCGTTCTAAGTAGAACTGAGGCACTGAGAACTCTTGGTCTTCCTTCTTCATGAGCTTCATGTGGTCTGTGGGTTGAGTCTTTGCTAATCCAAGCTTTTGGACTAACATCCGTGGAGATATGTTTGTGTAACTATCTTCTTTTGGGGTTTTTGGAAGATTACTTTCTTGCTTTTTCTAGGTTGTAGTTTCCCACCTTGTGTTGGAGTTTTCCACCAATTATTCTTTGAAGTGCTAGATTTGTGTTGAGATACTGTGTAAATTTGGATTTGTCATAGAATATTTTGGTTTCTCCATCAATAATGATTGACAGTTTTGCTGGGTATAGTAGTCTGGGCTCGCATTTGTGTTCTCTTAGGGTCTGTATGATATCGGTCCAGGATCTTCTGGCTTTTATGGTCTCTGGTGAGAAGTCTGGTGTAATTCTTATAGGTCTGCCTTTATATGTTACTTTGCCTTTTTCCCTTACTGCTTTTAGTATTTTTTCTTTGTTTTGTACATTTGATGTTTTGACTATTATATGGCGGGAAGTATTTTTTTTTTCTGGTCTAAACTATTTGGAGTTCTGTAAGCTTCTTGTATATTTATGGACATCTCTTTCTTTAGGTTAGGGAAGTTTTCCTCTATAATTTTGTTGAGGATATTTACTGGTCCTTTTAGTTGGGAGTCTTCCCCCTCATCTATACCTATTATCCTTAGGTTTAGCCTTCTCATTGTGTCTTGGATTTCTTGTATATTTTGGGCTAGTAGCTTTTTGTATTTTGCATTTTCTTTGACAGTTGTGTCAATGTTTTCCATGGTATCTTCTGCACATGAGATTCTCTCTTCCATCTCTTATATTCTGTTGGTGATACTTGTGTCTATGACTCCTGATCTTTTTTTAGGTTTTCTATCTCCAGGGTATTGTCCCTTTGTGATTTCTTTATTGTTTCTACTTCCATTTTTAGATCCTGCATGGTTCTGTTTAATTCCTTTTCCCATTTGATTGCATTTTCTTGCAATTCCTTAAGGGATTTTTGTGTTTCCTCTTTAAGGGTTTCTATCTGTCTACCAGTGCTCTCCTTAAGTTCTTTGAGAGTGTTATTTATGTCTTTCTTAAAGCCCTCTATCATCATCATGAGAAGTGATTTTAATTCTGATTCCTGCTTTTCTGGTGTGATGGGGTGTTCAGGGCTTGCTTTGATGGGGGAGCTGAGTTCTGATGATGCCATGTAACTTTGGTTTCTGTTGCTTACATTCTTGCTCTTGCCTTTTGCCATCTGGTTAACTCTAGTGCTGCCTGTACTTGCTGTCTCTGACTGAAGCCTGTCTTTCTAGTTATCTAGCTTGTGTCTGATCTCCTAGGGGTCCAGATGTCTCTGTGATCTTTTCCAGCTGCACTGATTATAGTGGTACCTCTAGGATGCCTCAGGATATGGTGCCTCCAAGGTAGTAGTCCAGCTACTACAGTCTGCTGTTCTGGGTGCAGTGTCTCCTCTAGAATATCTCAGGATACGTTGTCTGAAGCTCTGAGTTCATTTGTTCCTCTGTGGCTCTGGATTGAGTGGAACTTCCAGTATGTCTCAGGTGGAATCCGGGGTCCACACAACAGCAGACCTGGCAGAGGTCTGATCTAGGCCTCAGATCTGAGAACTAGTTTCTAAGACACTGTCCAAGTTAGAGCGCCTGGGATCCCTGCTTCCTCTGGGTTCTTGGAGGTTGGGGACAGAGCTGCCACCCAAGATCTGCTCAGTGCTCTGGCCCAGACCGGAAGGAATCAGTGTTCCGGGCCGGGAGTGACTTCCTGGGTCCTTTTGGTTCCCAGTTACTCCCTGTTTAGGGCGGGCCCTGCTGTCTGCTTACCTAAGATACTGCCTGAGTTCGAGCGCCTGGGATCCCCACTTCCTCTGGGTTCTTGGAGGTTGGGGGCAGAGCTGCCACCCAAGATCTGCTCAGTGCTCTGGCCCAGACCAGAAGGAACCCTGGCCATATTTTTTGGGTAGTGTTGAAATCTACTGAGTGTCACCTGTACACATTAGCATGTCTGTTGTGGTCCTTAGTCAGTTCATGATTAGGAAGTCACATTGATGCGACTCTATGGGTGTAGCTATGGCATTTCTAGGAGACACAACCTTACAGTGAATCCTCTGGTTCGCTAGATCTTATAATCTTTTCAACCCTCTTCTTTAATGTTGCCAGAAGTTCAAGATTTGTGTTGTGCACAATTGTAGATGTATCATTTGTGATTTGCTCCTGATTACTTCTTACATTACAAAAAAAGACTAGCAACTGAAGAACGTAACTTTTTATAATCGATTAGGATATAATTTTTTAACTGAATAGAAGGGAGAAAATAATTAACAAAGAATGACTACTCCATCCAACTAATATGAATATCTTGTTTTACATATCAGTTACTATCAGGTCAATGATGTAGATCTCCTGTAGATAGTGAAATTAAAATTAATACAAACATAAATTTGTGCTTAGGATATAATAGAAGTTCAAAAATGTGAGTTATTTTAAATTTGAATCTATCATGTTTCACCAGACAATAGAAGTACATTTTCTTTTGTGTACAGTTTTTCTGTTAGGGCAGAATCCTTGGAATTAAGCTTGATTTCTAGAGAGTCTGGTAGTACATAAAGGGTCAAAGTCTACAAATCTGCCTTATTAGTAAGAGGAACAGAAAGCCCAAAAAGTGGCCTGACAGAAGTACAGTTCAGAATATAGCCAAATTCTATATAAACCCTAAGTCCAGAGGGGAAAAGACAATGACAGTGTTATTCAGTGAGAAGACACAGACCACATGCACCTTAGTCTACTAGAGAGACAAACAGCCTGCAGGCTTCCTCTCTGCCTTCTACTTACAAGTAAAATGTAGTTTCTGATGGAGATAAGTTAATGGAAATAAAATGGTGAAATTTTTGTATTTATAAGTTGAGATAATATGCTAAAGAGAAACACTTGAGTCATGGGAAATGCCTGAGTGAGTACAGATCAATTCAGTGTTCTTTCCTTTCCTACTGTCTCACATTTCTGAACACAGCCTAGAGGGTGAGTCTTTTTCAGAAGTGAATAATGATGAATAAATGTATGAAATAATTTTATACATATGCACTTGTTACTCTGCATTCAGTTGTGTGCAGCATTTGAGTGTAATATTAAAAGAAGGGAATGAAATGTATTCAGAAAAAAATTAAGTGTTGAATTAGAGCTTTCTGGTTTGGCATGTAGAACTTAAGACTGGTTGATGCCATTGGTTTCCCTGCAAACCAGTAAACACCTTGTCTGTGAAGCCCTAGGAAGAACGAAACAGTTAAATGTCTCCTTGCAGGTCCAGGTTCAATGAAAGAGTGAAAAACTAGGTCAAAAAAAATTGGTACTACTACATAAGGGCGATTATATTTTATTCTATTTAATAAGTATATATATTATACATTTTACAACTCATCAACACATTACATATTTGATTTAAGGTGCTATACACTTCAAAAGAGTATTTGGACTATGAATTTCAGTATAAATACCATCAGTTTGTTAGCTGGGACAATGAACAATTATTTACCTCATCACCTCCTACTTCGCTAAATCTATTAAGTAGCAATGAGCCTGTCAGACCTGCTTTCTACATTTGTTAGAAAAACAGTATAATGAATATTCAGAACTTTGATCCACATTAAGTATATTATCATCACTTATTATGTACAATTATTTGAATTATTACTCACAAATAATGTATCAGTTAGGCCCTCTAAATTTTTAGACTGGAAATCAGCACAGTTGATTTAAATTTAAAGGAGAAACACTTGGGGCAAACCAATTTAAATGGTCCTAGTTGTATCTTTCTATAAAGGAAAGAAGTGAAGAGAAATGATAGTAATCTTGAGTCTAAAACAAATTGATCAGTAGCACTGAAGAAAAGCCATTTTATTTTGTAACTTAGTTACATAGCATATGTAAATTGCAATACAAACCATCTATGAATATTTGCCTGATACCATACTAAGATGAGGTAACAGTTACAGTATGTTATTAGATTGTATTCAATATAATACTGGGCATGATAATAAACATTTATAATCTGAGCAGATAAGAGACTCTGGTAGGAAGATTGTAATACAATCCGGAAAGTTTGTTGCTTCATATCTTAATGAAAAACTGAAACAGATGAAAAACAGTTAAATAATGATTTTTTCATCTGAAATTTTCTTCTTACCATGATTACAGAAGCTTTTCAATTTTGGTCCACAAGGAGTGGCAAATAGAAGCTTTTCAATGTGTTTTTTTTTTTAAATTTAAACACCAAACAAATTAATTTAGAGATGAATGTATCACTCCACATCTTCTCATGCTTACATTTTAGTTAACGTCTACTAATTTGGTGTGTCTAGCCAAATAATCCAAAACTGATGAATTCATTTCTCTGATGGTGAGCTCAAGGTATCATCTCTAAACTACAATCTTTAGCAAAATTACAGAAACAATAATCATCTTGACATAAGTCACTAATACACTAATTACATTACCACATATATCCCTACAGACTTTAGCTTTTATCATCTACTCTCCATTAAAACTACTGGATCAAACCCTCTTTGATGGATTTGCTGAATATCTATTGGGAAATTATAACATTCTAAGCACTCTACTAAAAAATCACCCAGAAAGAGCAATTCTTTCATGTGTCCTTCCCTTTCTATACCTCATTTCTCTTTTTTTGTACATTAGGTACATATACTCTCCAGGAAATCACAGAAAATAATAAATGAGTGAATATTTGTAAAGCATATTTTGTAAGTACAAGAGTATGAAAATAATATATTTAGGTGGTTATAATTTACTTCAGAATAAAAGTTATTAGTGAGCTTGGAAACATAATATTTGAAAGAAGGAAGTTTGAGAGTAAAATGCAATATGTCCTTACCTTTAATTAAATTCTATTTTAATCCTCTTTGCTAGATTTAATTTTGATATTGCTCCTATAGTTGTAGATACACAACACTTCAGCAACTTTATTCAAAGGCAGAATAAGACCCATGAGACAGCTGCTTCATAACTGCTAAAGAAGATTTTGCAGTTTGCAATAATACACATGTAGAAGTTGCTATCTTTTGCCACATGCACCCTCATTGTCTCTTTAAAAAAGAGAATTAGCATTTGATAAAACCGTTGAATGAACACATTACCAGCTGAAACCAGCATTATTGGAAATAATGGTTATTTAATTGTGCCATGTTTAATAATACTATTTTTATTAAAAAGTAAATTATATTCTGTTTAAAAATTCTTAAATACTTCGCATTAATAAGACTAAATAATTTAGGAGAGAGAACAAGGAAATATCTTAAAGTAATATGCAGTATTATACCTGTGAAAGACTTGACACTTTTTAACATTTTGTGCATCTTCCTGGTTTAATTTGTTATTCTGAATCCAGCCCAAAGGAATTATGATGAGCTATTTATCTGCAATAGTTCACATGCCTGACAGATAAGCTATTCAAAAGGAAATACAACTGACATCAATTGGGTTGTATTGATTACAGTTGAGTCTAAAATAATAGTATATTTGAAATTTTCTTATTCCTTAACATAAACAGTTTTAATTCAAAATGAAATGTTAAAATAAAACACTTGACACCATTTCTAAGAATACCATTCAATTATTTAAGGCATAGAAAAGTATTAAATGCTTAAAACTAAAATGTGATAGTGAATACACATGACTAGCCATCAAATCCATTTTGAATAATTAAATGCAATTTTTAGCATAACTTTTACTATTATGTATCCAGGCAAAAATTTCAACAGATTTAAAAGTTAATAGCTAGAAATATAAGCCATATACAAGAAAATCCATTTTAAATAAATGCATCTATGGTAATTATTGAACATAGACCTATATTAAACAATGAAATAGGAGCACAGGGGGATATTAAGTTCGTCTGAATTTTTGTACCATACATTGTACACATATACAGACATACCCAGACACACAGAGAAACACAAAGACATAGACACACACACACATAGACACACACACACAGACACACACACACATAGACACACATATACACCTGTCATACATGTGTGTGTCTATGTGTGTGTTTATGTATACACATGCAGACATGCATTCTGTATATGTATTAGTGAGATATACTCCATTTGTATTTTAAACCAGAGATTTGTTAATGTGCTGAGTATATTCATGTATCTGCTAGGATCATACTAAAGTCTACAAGGGTAAATGCTATGTACTAATTAACACGTGGTATCTTCCCCCTATCTTTATGCAGATCTATTTCCCATAAAATCCAGACTGTTTGACAAAGTGTATATAGTTATTGGTTCCTTTGGCAATCTTAGAGAACATTTTAGTCATCTTTTCTGCGCTCATACAGCCTTTGGCAAAAAAAAAAAAAAAAAAAAAAAAAAAAAAAAAAAAAAAAAAAAAAAAAAAAAAAAAAAAACCATGAGTATGGGTAAGACACACACATGCATCCTTGTTCACATGTATTATTGTTAACAAATTTAATAACGGGGAGTGTGCTCACATTCTTCTGTTAACAAAACAGAATCTTATGCAAGATGTCTTCTATTATACAATGATATACAATTTTAAATAATTTATGGTATTCTCAGGTCCTTGGCAAATTGTCTTTCAAATAAATAGCACTTTTCTGATACATTCTATTCCAAAATTGCAACTAAAGTCTGGTCATGATTACTAAGAAAATAATAAATTAAATTAATTAAGTCTTACTTAATTGACTCTGTAGGTGTTCTTTTGGTGTCCGTGGCCTTTCTGGCTCACTCAAATCTTTCTCCCACTCTTCCACAAGTCTTCCTGCTTTCTACCTGATGTTTGGCTCTAGGTCTTTGCATCTGTTTCTATCTGTTGCTGGATGAAGTCTCTCAGGAGAGAGTTAAGCTTGGTTCCTGTCTGCAAACATAACAGACTATCATTAATAGTGTCAAGTTGGCTCTCAAGTCAGGCCAGTCGTTGGTTGGCCTTTCCCTCAGTCTCTGCTCCATTTTAATCTCTGTGCATCTTCTAGGCAGGGCAAATTTTGTGTTGAAAGTATTGTGGGTGGGTTGATGTCTGCCTTTTCCACTAGAAGTCATGAGAAGCTAGAGGAAGTGGCCACCTCAGTCTCTCTGTCCCTGGCCTATATAATTCTGCTAGGGTCACCCTCAAGACACCCTGTAGCCTTCCCCTGGTCAAAGTCTCCAGCTTGTCCCAGAGATTTCCACACTTATTTCCTTCCCTCCCTCTTTTAGCAGATATTTGTAGCAAATGTGAAGCCAAGTTTTCATGTGGGCCCCTTAACAATTGAAGTGGGGCCGTCACTCCATGTGAACAGGGACCCTGCTCTCTGCCATTGCATCTCCTTTCCCTACCTTAACTGCCTGTTTGGGCCTCAGTGGGAGAGGTTGTGTTCATTCCTGCTGGAACTGTTCTGTGGTGGAAAGGTACCCAAGGAGTGATTCAACTTTTCTGAGGAGAAGGGGGTAGCATAATGGAGGGAGGAATTTGTAAGGGCGGGATTGAGAGGAGAGGAGAGATGGGAAGCTGCAATCAGGATGTAAAATGAATTTAAAAAATTGAAAAAACCACTAAGTAAATTATTGTATTAATCGTTTTATTACTATATAAATAATAAAAATATAACTATTTATTAAAAGGAAATTTAATTTAATTTAATTTAATTGGGAAACTTTCCCAATGCCTAATATATATTTTGTTTTCTTCTTTTTTATTGATAATTAAGATTATTTTTATTCTAAACAAGCATGAGTTTTACATTAAAACTTGAAACTTGAGTACTCTGTAAGAAAGGACTATTTGAAAATTTTTATTCTTACGTTTATTGAAAAATAATATGAAGAATGGAAAAGTATGTAAATAATTTAAATCATTATTGACTATAGTGTCTTTTCACTAAAGGATTTAGTAAGATCTAAATTAACCTTTCATATTTTTTAGCTTACACTGTGCCTTCTATAGTGCATCGTAAGTTAAACTGGCTGCAAGAAGCGTCCTGCTTACAGGATTCAAGCCACACTTAGTTTTAGTAGAGTAAAGTTTCATCCTTTAACTCTTTTGTCCAGAATTATTCTTTTATTTTTATGAGTAAACACAAAATTGCAACAGTTCTAACACAGAGAAATGCTGAGATTAAATGTTGATAAGTTCTTTCTGTTTGCCTTAGCTCCTGACCTGTTTATTGAAAACTCTATAAAAGAGGCTCTCATCAGACATTACCATTAGTGCAATGGCCATCAAGGTTGGCATTATTCATTATTATTTTATTACTTTAATTTCATATTTGTGTTATGAGATGTCATACACAGAACACACAATAAAATATAAAGCACATTTTAATGGGAGTATTAATCACTGGGGAACAAAACCTTTTTGAAGCTAATCTCTAAGGAGGCATTTCATTTCACATTTTAGAGTAATTAAGTAATATTATGTTCCATTTTAACTTAATGTCGTTGGCTATAGTCACCAAACATAACGGTAGAGGTTTCAAGAAAAGGGCTATGCAGGAATTTATATTTCTGTGAACATGGTGTTCACAAACAAATTAATGTCTCCTTGCCCAATTTTTGTGTTGAATAAACTGATACAAAAAGCCTTGCTAGAAGAAGGCAGAAACAGGCATATTCTCTCTATTACAGATGGAAATAGACTGGCCAATGGTATTCGGAAGGTTCAATCTGTTTTATAGAGCTTATTTATTCCTCTCGCTATATCAATCAACTCACAAAGCCTAGTTCCTAAAACAAAACTGAGGAAAATATTTTTTCTATATATTACAATATCAAATAAAAACTATATAGTTTTCCAAATGTCAATTTGATCTCTTCAACTTTAATATAAACATTTTAATGTAGATGTGGTAGCTCATGCCTGTTATCAAGTACAACAAACTGAGGCAGGAGGATTAGGTTGGGTTTTAGACCAACTGGAACTATATAGTGTATTTGAGGCCATCCCAGAGCCACAAAGCATCCAATGAACAACTGATTGACAGTTGATTCAATATGTCATAGTGCACCCTATCAAATATGTCATATGCATCATTACACCACCTCACAAGCTCATCATAAGAATAAACAAACATTAGGGAATATTTTTATATTATCTACAATATAGGTAGAACAAAGAATCTTAGGAAATTGGTGCATTTCTCCTGGTTAAAAGTCATGCTTTGCCCCAACCAAATTCTCTGAGAATCTTTTCATTTTATCAACTTCCACAATTTACATCAGCCACTACAAACTATCCATGATTGAGTCCTACTCTGAATGTAACTCCAACTCCCTATGCAGACTCAACATTTGAACTTTCTTCCACTTCAAACTTCAGCATGAGAGGTTATTTATCTGGATAACAATTCTACACTATGTTTCTATACTTTTGTTTTTGAGATTCTTGCAACCTGCTCTTCATTCCAGACACTGCAGCATTCATTAAAATTCTCCTAAAAGTTCACAGAAAAATAATTTTCTTCGGTATTTGTTTGAACAATTAAAATGGATAATTTCTTTTCAATTTATATTATTTTACTGTTTATTCTTTCTACATTAGAATTAATATGCAAACACTTATAAGAAATATGTGTATTTATTCTACCTTGTTATATTGCAAATTTACTGAGCTGAGAAACAGTAGGAAATCTTATTCATTAAATTATCTCAGTGAGAGATAGAGGAGGGTATAATATTGTAGAATGTGGGAAATGACGGTTCTTACACACACATGATGACTGTCATGAATTGGATTTTGAATGAGGAAGCAAGATGTGTCAAGGATGACACTACATGCCTTGTTTTAATGACAGCAAAGGTCAAATTGTCATTTACTCAGAGGAGGGGAAATACTGAAAAATGATGTTTTGGAGGAGAACATTAAAGCATAATTTTGGATATAATAGGTTTAAAACTCATTTCAACTCAAGTTGAAATGTCCAGAGAGAAGTTAGGCATTAACACAAAGTAGACAACACACAAACAGACACAGGCAGACACAGACACAGACACACACACACACACCAAAACAAAACCTAGAGTGGAAATTTACATTGGTGGATCATTTACTATAAGATGGTATTGACAGCCAGAGATCTGAATAAAGTCATCCAATATGCCAGTATGAATATATTAAAAAGAGAATTGAGATTGCGCAGTTTGTAGATTTTAGTGTCCATCAAACAAAAAGACTCTTACTTAACCAGGAGTAGCAATGTCCTGGTGGTGATTAGTAAGAAGCTGGTAGCTGAAATTACATTAAATGATGAAAAATGGAAAGCATTTCTTCAATGGTGTGAAAAATTGCAGGGATACTTACTTTATTCAACCATCTATTCAGCAGAGGTTTGGAAGCCTTGACAGAAAAACTAGGCAAGAGAATAAAGTTGAGCTCCAAAATATCCTACTAAAGCAATTTCAGGATGATGACAAATTGAGGTATAGGGCTGAATACCAACAACAACATCAATAAGAATAACAGTAGCAGGTGTGGTTATGTTAGAAAAAATGAACTACTCAAAATGAATTAGGAGGACAATCCTTTTGGTTTTTTTGTTTGTTTGTTTTGTTTTGTTTTGTTTTTCTGAAACAGGATATAAGAAGCAGGATGCTTGACTCACAGACTTCCTCTGCCTCTGCTTCCCAAGTACTGGGATTAAAGGCCTGCATCACCACCTCTAGCAAGAAGATATTCTTATTTAAAATAACCTCGCAAACTCCTACTATGTTCAGAATTTACTTAGCTAAAGAGGCACAAGCCTTAAAAATGATAAACCAAAAATCCAAAAAGAAGCAGAAAAGAACATGTATTTTAAAATAACACTAAAAAAAAAAAAAAAGAAAAAGAAAAATGGAAAGAGATAAATTAAAATTTATTTAGTAAAATATCCAATCACCATGGCTAGCCTACAGTGCTGATTTGGGCATAAATAAATCTAGTAGCATTAGAATTCTATAATTTGAGCTATAATACAAAGCTCTCTGTGTTTTTAACATTGTTAAGTTAACATTAACATTGTATGTTAATAACATAGCAAACAATGGAAAAGAATAGTCTAGAAATAAGAACACATGTGAAATTTTTCATAAAGCTGCTAATATAACCAATGGGAAGAAGATAGTATCTTCAATAAAGTATTTGGAAAGCTATATATAAACATACATATGAATGAAACTGGACCATTATTTTATATCATGCATAAATGTCAATGTAAAGTGGTAATGTTATAATCTATGAGAGTTAAATCTACTTTAATGGGAGATAGAGATAGAGAAATGGGGTGGGGGGAAAGAAGGAGGGAGAGTGAGAGAAAGAAGGGCATGGATGCTGGCAATAAGTGCTTAGCTTTAATCTTCAATAATAACATATACTTATTTATTGCTTTAATAATGTTCTTGTAAAAACCACTACAATTAAGTAAGGCTTTGTATTAACTCACACTTGAGGGCAAAGTCGACCATAGAGAATATATGGCAGAAAGAGCTTGAGGCCTTTCATCCACAATCACAAAATGAGGATATATGAATGCTAGATTAAGCATTATTCTCATCATATATTGTGTCTGGAACCTCAGCCGATTGGACGATATTGCCAACATTCTGGATGGGATTTCCTTCTTCTTCCTTCCTTAGTTAAACTGTTCTGCAAATGTCTTCAAAGAAACTGAGGTGTCTGTCCATTGGTGATTTTCAACCCAATCAATTTGACAGTAAAATTTGCTATTAAATAAACACACACACACTCAACTCACACACACTCAACACACATACACACACACACACTCAACTCACACACACTCAACACATACACACACACAAACACACACACACAAACACACACACACACCCTAAAACAAACAAACAAACAAAAAACCTAATAGGAGCACAGACAGAGAAAAATCTTCCACAAAGCAAAGAGACAGAAGAGCCTACATCCAGAGAGAGTAGTTATAGGTAACATATAATATTATGGATTATAACACATAAAGAACTCAAATATCTCATTAGAAAACAAACCATAAATGTTAATGATCAAAAGACATTAATAAATATTCACTAAAACCATGCAAATTATCAACAGAGTAAGAAAAAATATCTCCATCATTGATCATTGTTGAAAAGAATCCTCAAACCACAATATTTCATTTATGGTTTACTAATGTGTTTCTGTAGAAAAGATGAAAGATAATTTATTGTCAAAGACATGAACAAAATTAGAACCCTTGGAAGTAATTAATATTAGTTATAATTAATAAAGATACTATGTAGCCATATACAGATCTTCAATATGTGAAAATACTAAAATAGAATTGTCATTCAATCTAGAAATCAATCTTCTGAATATTACTACAAAATGTTTTAAATTATATGTTAAACAGATGTATACACTTCTATGCATATGAGTAATGTAACATATTCATAACATTCACAATTCCAAAGATATGGAATCATACTTATAACATATGTCCACTGACATATGATGGACAAAGAAATACATATTCACAATATATAATATCTATTGTAATATCTATTGTATATATAATATACATAGATATAGATAGTATGTATTGTATATATATATGTATATGTTCAAAACAGTCTATTTTTGTATTGTGAATATATTTATGTTTATATACACTGCACTTTGACACAGCTTAATAAAGAAATGAGTTCTATGGTCTGTAATTATATAGAAAGAATTGGAGATGATCATGGTATTTGAAATTAAGTAAAACAGAGTGAAAGATATAGTTGGATTTTAAAAGGAGGTATTATGTGGTATAGTGGCCAAAAGTTGTGGTGTGGAAGTAATGATGTGAAGATAGCTACAAAAAATATTTGTTTAATAACACATATTTTAAATTTACTAATATTGTACTTCCTTATTTGAATATATTAATACACATGAATCTTTGTGTGGGTGGATGTCATGTGTGTTTGTGTGTGTATGTTTATTCATGTATTTGTGTATGTGTGTGTGTGAGTGTAGGTTTGGACATGTAGGCATTTATGTGTGTGTTAAAACTAGCAGATTAGATGCTATTAATCAGGGAACGTCTTCTATATTGTGAGACAAGATATCACAGTATACTGAAGCTCATTGTTTAGACTAGTCTGGGGAGCCAACAAATCCCAGAAATCCACCTGTATCTTCCTCTATAACACTAGGTTTACAAACATGTACCACTATACCTGCCATTTATCTCTAAGTACTAATGAATATATTCAGGTCTTTTTACTTTTACAAGCACCTTATCGACTGAAGCATCATCCCATGATAAGAGGGTACATTTGAAGTGATAGATATGGTAGCTTGCTTCTCATTATCAACATTAACCACATTTTTCATGTCTAACATGAAACAGACATTCATGTGAATGTCTATATTTATACATTCACACACATTTAGTTTATGATGTAAAAAATATTGTTATATACCAATGTTTAGATAATTGAGCATATATTTTTAAAACTTAACTTGTACTGATAATGATTTTTCTTTTTTTATTAGTTTTATTTTTTTTACAGTCTAGTCTCTGTCCCCCTCCAAGTCTACCCCCCACAGTTCTTCATCCCATTCCTCCTCTCTCTGTTTCCAAGATGATGACACTCCCCCCCAACCCCCAAGCCTCCTCACTCCCTGGGGCCTCAAGTCTCTCAAGTGTTAGGCATATCTTCTCCCACTGAGGATAGACCAGGCAATCCTCTGCTGTATATGTTTCTAAAACCTTGGACCAGCTCATGTATGCTGCTGGGTTGGTGGCTCAGTGTCTGAGACATCTCAGGGGTACTGGTTAGTTGAGACTACTGGTCTTTCTATGGGTCACCCTCCTCCTCAGCTTCTTCAGCCTTTCCCTAATTCAACCTCAGAGACCCCTAGCTTCTGTCCATTAGTTGGGTGTAACTATCTGCATCTGTCTCAGTCAGCTGCTTGTTGGTCCTCTCAGAGGACAGCTGTGCTGGGCTCCTGTCAGTAAGCACATAATATCATCAGTAACAGTGCCAGGCTGCGGAGCCTTCTCTTGAGCTGGATCCCAGTTAAGGCTGGTCACAGGACCTATTTTTCCTTATGCTCTTCTCCATTTTGGTCTCTGCAGTTCTTTTAGACAGAAACAATTCTGGGTCAGAGTTTTTAAGTGTGGGAAGGCAATTTCATCCCTCCACTTAATGCCCTGTCTTTCTACTGGAGGTAGACAATACAAGATCCCTCTCACCATTTTTAGGCATTTCATCTTTGAGTCCTGTGAGTTTCTCACCTCCCAGGTTTCTGGTACTTTCTAGAGAGTCTCCTCACCTCCCCCCTTCCCTGAGGTTTCATATTTCCATTCATTCTCCTGTTTTCTCTCCTGTCTCCCCTACCCTCAAATCTGATCATCATCATAATAATCAATAACATGTATTATTTTTTAATTTAATTTTATTTTTTACTTATTCAATTTACATCCCACTCATTCACTGTCATGGCCACCCCTCCAACAATTCTTTCCCCATCCCCCACACCCTTTTCCTCTAAGCTGGTTGGGTCCTCCCTGGGTATATGCCCACCCTGACACTTCAAGTTTCTAAAAGGCTAGACAGTTCCTCTCCCTCTGAAGCCAGACAAGGCAGCCTAGGTAGAAGAATATATCCCATAGACAAGCAACAGATTTTGGGATAGCCCCATTCCAGTTGTTCAGGACTAAGATGCTAGAAGAATATATCCTATGGACAAGCAACAGATTTTGGGATAGCCCCATTCCAGTTGTTTAGGACTAAGGTGCATATCAGCTATATAAGTGCAAGGAGGCCTAGGTCATGCTCCATTGTCTTTATCTTTATTTCTTCAGCTGGGGCAGAGCACATATTGGTTGCTTCCAGTTTCTAGCTATTATGAATAAAACTGCTATGAACATAGGAGAGTAAGAGTCTGTGTGGTATATGCCCAGGAGCTTTTGCTTAAAGACGAATTATTCACTTTCTTTTGAGAAACCAACAAAGTGGTTGTACAACATGGCATCACCAGCATGAAGATGTGAAGTTGTTGTTGTTGTTGTTTGTTTGTTTGTTTGTTTGTTTTTTAATCTTAGCCATTCTGATGGGTATAAGATAGATCCTCAGAATTTTTTGGTTTGATTTGCATTTTCCTGATGACTAAGGATTTTGCACAATTTTTTAAAAATTAATCATTCCATCCATTTACATCTCAAATGATATCCTACTTTCCGGTAACCCGCTTCATAAACCTCCCAACCCATATCAACCCTCCCCCTCCCCTTTGCCTGTATGAGAGTGCTCCCCCACCCACCCATCCTCTTCTCCACCCTTGCTCCAGCATCCCCCTTACTCTGGGGCATCAAGCCTCCCTGGGACCAAAGGTCTCCCCTCCCTTTGCTGTCTGGCAAGGCCACTCTTTGCTACTTACATATCTGAAGTCATGGATCCCTCCAGGTATACTCCTTGGTTGGTGGTCTTGTCTCTGGGAGAACTGGATGGTCAGGCCAGCCTATGCTGTTCTTCCAATGGGGTTGCAATCCCCCTCTGCTTTTTCAGTCCTTCCACCAACTCCCCCACCAGGTTCTCTAAACTCACTCTGATGGTTGGTTCGAAGCATCTACATCTGCATTGGTCAGGTGCTGGCAGGACCTCCCAAGGAACTACCATACCAGGTTCCTGTCAGCAAGTGCCTCTTGACCACAGCAATCATGTTGGGTTTGGTGTCTGCAGACATGATGGATCCCCAGGTAGGGCAGTCCTTTGGACAGGAAAAGTTCTGAGTTTAAAACTTTGAGATGGGTGGGTAGCCCCATCCTTCAACCAGGGACCATGCCTATCTACTGGAGATGGTCTCTACAGGTACTTTTTTTTCTAATTTTCTTTCTTTTATTGAATATTTTCTTTATTTACATTTCATATGTTATTCCCTTTCCATGTCTACCCTCTGGAAACCCCCTATCCCATCAATCTTCCCCTTGCCTGTGTGAGAGTGCTTCTCTACCCATCCACTCACTCCTGCCTTCCCTTCCTGGCATTCCCCTACACTGAGGCATAGAACCCCTCAGGTCCAAGGGATGTTCTTCCTACTGATGTCCAACAAGGCCATTGTCTGCCATATATGAAGCCAGAGCCATAGGTCTTTCAATGTGTTCTCTTGGTTGTGGTCCAGTCCCTAGGAGCTTGCGGGGTGGGGGTGGGGGAGTCTGGCAAGTTGACATTGTTGCTCCCCCCATGGGGATGCAAACTCCCTCATCTCCTTCAGTTTCTTCTCCAGCTCCTCTACCAGGGACCTGGCACTCTGTCCAGTGGCTGGCTGTTAGCATTCGCCTTTTTATTTCTCAGGCTCTGGCAGAGCTTCTCAGGAGACAGTCATATCAGGCTCCTATCAACAAGTACTTCCCAGCATTCACAATAGCATCTGAGTTTGTTGACTATATATGAGATGGATCCCCAGGTGGGGCAGAAAATGTACATTTACACAATGGACTACTACTCAGCTATTAAAAACAATGACTTCTTGAAATTCTTAAGCAAATGGATTGAACTTGAAAATAACATCCTGAGTGAGGTAGCTTAGTCACAAAAGAAAACACATAGTATGCACTCACTGATAAGTGGGTATTAGCCCAAATGTTCAGAATAACCAAGATACAATTAACAGACTACATGAAGCTCAAGAAGAAGGAAGACCAAAGTGTGGATACTTCAGTGATTCTTAGAAGGGGCACAAAATACTCACAGGAGAAAATATGGAGATGGAATGTGAAGCAGAGACAGAAGGAAAGGCCATCTACATGTTCTATCTCCTCCTTCTCTGAGCATTTCAGTAAAAGTCATCTCTGTTGGATTCTGGGAGGCACATGTTTCCCTGGGGTCTGGGGCCCTCCAGTGGCTATCCCCAGTTCCGCATCCCCCCTGCAGTACTTATATGTATAGTTTCCTGTACCTATACTATATGGAAAAGTCAAAATTCTGACCTAAAAATCAGTGACGTTTACTGCATACATTAAGGATGCTTATTAAAACGTTGTTTGTTCATATAGTCCATTGAAATCAATGTCATTCTAATCCCCCAGGCCAAGACATACAATGTTTTGGAATAATAAGAGAATTTAACAGATGAATTAGGTGGTCCATTAGCAGAACTCATATCCAGTACTTTTGGTGTGAATTTCATTTGAGGTCTCAATAGTTAGTATAATCTGAGTTATATTCTAACATAATAAAAATTCTAACTTATGTTTATCTCATATGATTGATACATGGTTCATTCACTGTTTAAGGGAATATCAGAGAACTCTACTGAGACTTCATATTTGGCTGTTAGTTTTTGTTAGGTGGAAGAAAACTGTTAAGATTACATGCTTTTAAGTGAAAAAATATGCTGATTGAAGGTAATGATGGACTTTCTTCAGTTTTAGATATCAATTACCAAGTGCCATATAACTGCCTTCTAAAGGTAGCAAATGATGTCTTGTAAATGATATCATATTTTATTCTTCTACTACAGAACAAAACTAGTTTCTGTATCTCATGACTTACACTCTCTTCAAACACCAAGAATAATTGAAACAAGAGACTACTTTCTTCTTAAAAAGTATTCAGTTAGGCATTTTCCAGACAAAAGTGAGAGAAAAAATAATATACCAGTAATGGATAGGTCCCAGGTTACTAATTTCAAGGGCCTCATATCATACCCCAGTCCACCTGCAATGCTTGAAGACATAGAGCAGTACTTTACCTATCCTGGGTTGTTGATTTGCCCAATCAAAGCATGCAAAGCATTTGAGGAAATTTAGAGTGAAGCTGTGTCTGCACGACTGCAGGGAATTGAA